>NW_028317744.1:100000-196222 GCF_055824585.1 Amblyomma mixtum | reverse complement strand
AAATGCAAACGACGCGTGATTTCCAGCCTAATTTATAGCGGGAATAGTTTCCGACAGAACTTCACACATATAACAACGATAAAGGAAACAGAAATAAACATACATGAAAACACGAGGATTCGAACCGACAACCTTTGGATTATGAGCCGAGCGCGGATATGACTACGCCACCACCGAGGACAGTCCACGGTAGAAAATAAAAGCCTTGTATGCGAAACACACACACGGTCTGTCTGTACCGCTCAAATTGTTATCACAGTGTGGTGGTTTTGGTGTCATATGCTTTTGAAAAAACCTGCGGTAAGCTTTAATGCGCACGCACAACGGTCTAAATCACGTTTTGGCCAAAAAAGAAGTGCTGAACTGTGTATACATTACGGCCGGTACTTCACAACCACAACAGTGGTTTTCTTTTTGTTTCTTTTTTTGCGCATAAGGTGGTCTTCTTCCTTGCAATTGGCAGCTGCACATTACAGCCTGTTGAAAACAAAGGTAGAAGGCGATGGTTCACTTCGTTTTTTGTTACCGGCGGAGAGCGGTGACAGGGAATTGACTGCTAAGTGTCGCCGATACTTACACAGCATCACATAAGCTCGTAAACAACGGCAACGGTGTGAAACTACGTGTACTTGCTCAACCGTAACTTTTACAGCTCACATTTGACACGTATTGAAGTTCGTAGTAATTGTTTATGCACTTGCACAGCTGCCAGCCGTTTCGGTGGCACGAAGCCTATTTCTCTCGGAAAAGGGTATCCGCCTCGTCACAGGCAGCGGCAGTGCCTTCACTGGCCTTAGACGACATCCATGCGCTTCAAAAATCGAGTACTATTGCAGTCAGGGTCTTCTCGCGCAATTTTCGCGTGCTGCTGTGCTGCGATTCGCCTCCCGTTAGTCTCTTTCTCGGCAGTTAGTCCGTTGAGTTTGCGCACGGCGCGCATTTTTGGCAAGGAGTGTGTCGTGTGCAAATTTAGGGACTAAAGAGCCCTTTTTAGGACTAAAGTTGTCTTTACTCCCCCCTGGGCCGGTTTTTTTCTGAGAGTGCGGTGTGAGCGTGAGGCGAGGGTGAGGCTTCGTCACTGAGACGCAGTGGTCCTAAGTGGAGCTAGACCCTGACGCTGCGGTACATACCTTCATAGCTGGGCCGGTGGAGGAGCTTTGCCCTCACGGATGGTTACTATTACCATTTGTAATGCTAAATTTGTCACATGCCGTAAAAGGCGTTAGCAGTAGGGCGCCTTGAACGTCGTCTGTTGCGGGCTGGAGACGTGAGGACCTGAACTGTAAAATGGTGCATGCAATGGTAGGTGCGGTGACGATTTCGACGTCTCCCTTGTCCGACACAAAAGCAGACACAGCAAACAACTGGTGCCCACGGAACAGGAGAGGCCGTCCTGCTAGGGCGCATCGAAGCTTTGCTCGCGTTCGAACCGCGCTGGCGGAACGGTACCACCTTTAGCAGGCTGTGAGCTTGTTCGAAACTTGGCTTTGCCCGCGAGGGGCCTAAGTGGGGTATATAGAAACTCTTCCGAGCGCACACCGCTGAAGAAATTCGGGTTCCGGGCTGGGGACGCTTGTACCCATTTTTTACCGGTGGAGCACGAATACTGTAGCGAGAAAAGGCCGTACTTGATAATTTACAATTTCGGATGTTAAAATCGCTTTGGCTTCTTCCCGGTATTACCTTTGGGCCCGTGTTGCGAAGCGACTGTAAGTGAGTGATTTTTTCATCTCCTTTTCTCTTCTCAATCAGGAGGTGGAGGTGACTAATTTTAATATTGATGCCGGTCCGAGCCAGCTGTTCCTGTACATGCGGCTGAAATTTTATTGCGTTTATTTGACCACGAGAAATCGACACTATGAAACACGCTGCTGTTATTGTATGTACTTGAGCATCATAAAGGATATTCATTCGCATACCTTGAGACCACGAAAGGTACCTTATATAAAAGGGAGCTGCATGATGTAGCAAGTGTAGGCTATGGATGGTAATGAACGATTGAGTTTTTTGAATACGAGAACATTATATGACTATATCTACGCGTCATCAAAAAGTTTGGTTTCGGTTCCGGTTGTGTTTGGCTTTGGTTTTAAAAACCATACCAATCATCAAAGTGTCCCCAGATTTTTTCCGCATGTTCATGTGATTCTATAAAGATATATGAAAAAAGTTGGACTGCATTATGTAGTGGATAAACAAATCTTGGTAACTTCCGAATTTTGTTGATGTGCAGTAATGAATTAATTAAAGGTCGAAAACACGCTTAGAAGTCGAAACAGCCATTGGACGTCAGAATAGCCATGGTGTGGATATAGACTTTGGACATTTTCCTTCTGTATTGTTTCAATGTAGACCGCCGCAGTGATCTGAAAACAAAAATTAGGAAAAAGAAAATAAGAAGAAATAAATACTAAAAATAAAGAAAACCAAAAATGGGTAAAGAAAGAGAGGGCAGGAAAAAGCTCTTGCATTTTCACTTTTAAGCACACTTAAGTGCAATCATGCAATTTTTTTTATATATATTACGTGAACACAAACAGCGCTTACACCGAATGAGCACACATACTTGAATGCGTCGGATTGTATGCATGCAGATGCCAGCCATAATAGTTTGGGCTAGTGGTAATTATTTGGGAATGTCTCGAGCAGTAACCCACCTGCAATAATCATGTCCTATTTGCTTGCGGGAATCTAAGTGTTGTCAAAGTCATGATCCAAATTCTGCGAAGGAAAACCGCTATCATTCTGAAAATATTCTGTAAGGCAGTAAAGCAATTAATGCTGATATATGCGACCGAAATACACTCTATGCGTTTCGGCCGTAAAACCCAAACCGTTATTTCCGTAGTTTAAATAGCAGTTTACATAATTAGTTTAATATAATTAGGAGCAAGCATACTGACAAGAAGAGTTTAATACTTACGGATTATTGCCTATAGAGTTGCTATCCACTATAGTAAGGTGAACGCTATTCGTATTAAAATATTTGGAGGTACTGTTGAAAAATTGTACCATACCGGAATATTGCATAATATCTTAAACCGCGAGGGTTTAAGAGCCATCAAAAACATGAAAGTACTATCTGCCTTATATTTGAAATAAAGTTAGTGAAACTGGTTTGAAATAAAAACACATTGTCAAATGCTAATATAAATAAGGAAATGGTGTGAAACTTCTGTCGATAAATTTGATCTCTTTCTATTATTGGCCAGAGTGGGAAATATGGTTTGTTGATTTTCAGATTGATTTATTTTTCAATTAAAATTCAAGTGTTTAATAGAATTCAATGGTTCATTTCCTCCTCAAACGATGTTTCTCCTGCTGCTTCTTCTAAAAACAAGCACTTTGCGCTTAGATTGAGTAGAATGCTTTTATATGTAATTAATTACGAGTAAGTCTTATTTTAATATTCCTATAGTAAATCCGTATAATGCGAGAGAAGTTACAGTCAACCTACCTCAAGTGCACTTCGACGCTGTATCAAATGGGTTTCTTGTGCGACCAAGCTCTTCTTCAAATGTTTTACTTGTGAGACCAGTGTCATCTTTTTTTCCTGTTACATATAGAACAAGTCGCAACATTTCATCCATTATAACACTGCACGATATTGCATTATAACTACTCAGCTGCGCATTAGGTTAAATCTAATAAGTTGTCTTTTAATGCCACTACTCTAAATGTTTCCCGCGCCCAGAACCACAACGTTTAGAAATTAGTTTATGTGCGAAATATTTATGCTCTTAATATACACAAGTTTTTCCTGACTGCAGCGATCTTTAACTTCCGTTGTTTTAAATAAAATTTGTTCGCTTCTCAAGCCAACCTTTCGGCTACTTTTCTCGCAACTATTGTCTTTGTTCGAGTGCATACCAAAATGCTAAAAATACACTCTACAATGAAGCTGGGTCGTAATTTATCATTCCGACAAACTATTTTCACAGCATTTCAGCATGCATTCTGTGCTATATTTCAACTTTCGTATTTTTTTATTAATTTGTAGCAGGTTCATAGAGTTTTCACCGCAGGAAGAGCCTTGATATAGATCACTACATATACACGCACGACTGCCTGCTCACGTTTCCTGGAATCAGTGCGTGTTCTCACAAAAGCGTCATCTACAACGTAGCTTAGAACCTTTCGGACACTTCAGGTTCATTACTTATTCAATGAAATCCTTTTATTTCTTACACATATAAATATGTAATATTGTCACCATAATATGAGCAATAGTCATTAAACTACTACTCCTGTAATCTGCTTTCGGCTTCGCCTGAACAGGGTTCTCTAATCTTAGTAGTGTTGTAATTTACCCTGTTACAAAATGTGAACTCCAAAATGAAAGTCCGTTCACTCCTCACACATACAGAACTATTCAGGCTGATCACAGACGGGAGTACTTAAATATACATTTGTGGTTATGTTTTTGCAGGTGTAGAACCAGCGGCATCTTTTACTCGAGGCACATTTCTTACTCAGCCTGTGAAACATTGGGCCTGTTTTTCTCACGCAGAAGTTGGGATTTTTGATGAAATGTGTCAATAGCGAGGATGCATCGCATAATAATATTCACCTGCGAACTGTATCGTCCACAAATCCATTTAACTTTTGGGGCACTGAAATCTCCCGGCTCCTGTACGTAGCATTTCTATTGTTTCAACTTGCATGATATTGTATTTCTGACTAGATTTATGCACTATGTGCAAAAAGCACCTCACAAACAAAAATCGTCAGTTTCCTGCTCAAATGAATGCCGAAGGAAGTTATGTTGGTTCAAAATGTTAAACTGTTTCTTTTCAGAATAATTCCAAAATACCACCGAGCTTGTTCTAAAAACTCTCGACAGAGTTCCTCTCAAATATTTTTTTGGTTCCTTCAATACCGTTAATTCTGCGGTCAATCTCTTTTCTCCTTTTGAATTCTTTAGAATATTACGCTATTATCTGCTATCGCTGATTATTTTGCTGGATAATAGTCTTGCAATCTTAGCTTCATTAGGTAAGCGGTTCGCTAATATTGCTATTGTTTTATTTCATCACAATCATCATCATAAGCTCAGCAACGCTCACTGCAGGAGAAAGGCCTGCACCAAATCTCTACAGTGTATCTAGTTCTGCAGAAGCTCAGGCCACCTTAACGCCGCTGGCTTCGTAATCTCCTTGCCTCGTACTCCTCCTCTCCCCTCCTGCTACGTTTGCTTTCTTTTGGAATCCTGACACTATCTGTACCAACCATCGGTTATCTTAACCTGTCGCATTACATAAGCTGCCCATGCCCATTTCTTATTGATTTCGGCTAAGATCTCAAACTTTTCGATTCCGTGACACAGTGCGCCCCCTTCCTGCCTCTTGACGTTAAAAGTATAATTTTCATGATTTTATCTCACCCTTCTCGTTCAAAGCTGTATTCTGAGAGCTTCTCCATTTTCCATCTTTCATTTCGCGTCCATTTGGTGTTCTGCCTTTTGTCGCTCTGATTTACCCGGCGGCTGGGTCGCTTCTAACAGACGCTTGAAATCCGCCGTATATCTCCATGTCAAGTGAAGCAGCGCAATGGTACGCGGATTATACTATGTCTGACCAACGCGCCCACCAGTTCATGTTGTCCAGCTTCATATCTGAGTGGCCAACGGACGATTATTGACCAACGGACGTGAAGTGGACAATGGAAAATAGACAGTTTTCAGCACACGGCCTCTGGTCTCTGAGAGCCTTCTGTAAAACAGACGGTGAATAGCACTGCCCAGACAATGTCTAAATGCTTGCCCTTCTTAATTGCGTTTTTATTGCTTAGATGACGGAGGACTATGGTGGCAGTTTAGCAGTATATAGGTGTTCCAATTTGTTTGCATACTCGACTATATTTCCATCCTTATTCCGCATTTTCTGCGGGACTGCTCAGATTTCCAACTTGGGTGCCAATCTAATTTTAGCCAGGTATTGAAAATAGTCGCAGCACTCTTTAGAGGACGCGATCAAACTCATTTTTCTGGCTATTGCGTGGAGCAACTCTCTGTCTTCTTGTAACCGGCTTAATCTCATAATTAGTTGAGATTAACCAACCAACTTCGCAAGCAATGAAGATAGGCGAACAGTTCCAAAAAAAAAATGCCGAATGGCCCACAAAATGTCTGACTAAAAAATTTCTAACTTCCTATCTATTCCCTGTTAGTTTTTTCTCTCACTGCAGATGCCCGCGAAATACAACAAAAATGCAACGGGATATGTCCGCTTGCGCGCGGCGATCGCAGTGTTCTGAAACCTCCACCAGCGGTGCAATTTACGCGAGCGCAAACGATAAGGGCTGTGTCTGCTTATCGCTATCATGAACAGCCGCAAGGAAAGCATTCTGCTTGCGTAAATCGCGCAGCCAGCTGCGGCTTCGCCTCCTCGTCGCCTTTTACGTGGCAGCACACCGGGCTAAATGATCTGATCGCTCCTACATGGAAATTTTACGAACACTCCGATCGCGGAGCGCCAGTGGGTATGTCATGTGGTACTTTTTTGTATTTCGCAGGCATCTGCAGTTGAACGAAAAAAATGTAATAGGTGACAGATGGAAAGGTAGAAACAGTTAAATTGGACGCTGCGCGGAGCGTTCTACAACTTTCTCATTTTAAACTTTCGCCTCTCTTCTTTGCTTTCAAAGTTTGGTTACTTAATCTCGACTAATCATGCAATTACACAGGATGAAAAAAAAGTGTGACTTGTTCAATAAAATAGCCAGTGACATACATTTGATCCCGTCGCACTTTTCTCATGAACAGTACGTTCATTTTGACATCATGTCGATGCAGTTCGCGCCATAAGGGGCTCAAGAAATTAATCACCACAACTTCCAACTTGAGGGGTTGACGGAGCAGTGCCTGTGGGTTGTAAATCCCGTCACATCTGCGAAAATGGTATGGTACGCCTAGTCGGGCAAAAGAAAGAAACAACGTACCTCATAACCTTCAAGGCGCTTCTTCAGTTCCGTTACTTCGGCAACCATTATCTTGTAATTTTGTTTTAAATCTTGAAAAAAAAAATATATGGATGTTGGCGTCATTATCAGATTTTTCTGGACATTACAAAGCCTTCTCTGCGCTTTATACGCAGAACTCGGTACATTGTCATGAAAATTTGGTACTATTACATTTGTCTTGTAGCGAAAGAAAATCCCTAGAGTTCCCGCAGTTGGAACCGCACGAACATAAATCAGCGCCGCTTCCCACTCAAGTGGTCGGCAGCTTGACCATTGCGAAATGATGCGCCTCCTCTGACAGAACTTTTGGACCACGTACCTCATAACCTTCAAGGCGCTTCTTCAAATCCGTTACCTGGGTGGTCAATGCCTTGCATTCATCCTTTGAGTCCTGTTATAAATAGGAATGTTGCATCCGTTATTAGAATATCCTTCCCCGCACTATTCATGCAATTTGCGTTTTATTACTGGTCTAATAACCCATTGTCTATATTAGGTTCGGTTGCATATCGCTCCTTCGCAAAGTATATTCCAAAAATGAGACTAATGAAAATAGCGTTTTCTTCACAACGTTCCTGTTTTTTATACTCGGTAGCAACAGGAAGTTGGAAACTATGTGTGGTATTATCTGGAAATGGAGACCCCTGGAGACGAAACATGTTTTTCATATAAACCGCAAGAACGTTTTCAGATGTTCCAGATAGTGAAGCCATCTTTTTTAAATGAGTATTTTTATAAAATTGCCTGCCCTTTTCCGAAAACTAAATAATCCTCCGAACACAAAATTTCCCCCGGCATTGGAGGAACTCTAATTGCTTGTTTTTTCTTGCATATATCAAGAATCGTTGGAACATAAATCAACACTGGTTTGATTTCTAGGGCTGGCGGAGTCATGCAAGTTGGTACAGAATTGCACCAACCTCCAGCTGGCCCACCCTAAAGAAGAATGCTTTTTGAAATAACGGTACCTTAGAAATTGCACTGTTCGCAAACCAAAATTAGACAACCGAACAAACACGAAATGTTTAGCACAATTTACGGTGTTCTCAATGCCACTTTTCTCTCAGACATTTCTTTCATTTTGACATCATGGCGATAGAATTCGCGCCATAAGCGCCTCACGAACTTAATCACCACAATTTTGCACTTGAGGGGGTGACAGAGCCTTGCATGTGAGTTGGAAATAAGGTCATACCTACAAGAATGGTGTCCCTGGTCGGACAAAAGACAGAAACAACGTATGTCATCACTGTGAAAGAACTTCAAGATGCTTCTTCGAATCCGTTACATAGGCGGCCATTATCTTGTAACGTTGTTTAAATCCTCAATAAAAAATGTGGATGTTGGTGTCATTATCTCATTTTCCTGGACATTAGTAATCATTCTGTGCGCTTTTTACGCAGAATTCCGTACGTTGTCATGAAAATTTGATCCTGTTTCATTTCTCTTGCCGCGAAAGAAAATCTTCAAAATAAAGTCAATCAAATTTTTGCCCCCTTCACAAACTTCGTACTCCCGGTCTCCAGCAATAGAAAGCTGTTAATTGTAGCGTGCGGATATTTGACGCCAATGGAGTCCACTCTAAGTGTCTTTAGGAGAAAGGAGGAAAAGATGTTTTGATTTATTGTAAAAAATGCATTGGAAATGTTTATGCTGGAGAAGCAATTATGCTTTCTCAATGATACTTTTCAGAAAACTAGGTGTCCGCCCTGAAATTGAAATAACCGCCCTCGAACATTATTGTCTCCGCTATCCACGATGATCTACTTCCTGCTTTTCACTTTGAAGTTATTTTATTCTCACCATATCCCTACAGTTCCCGCAGTTAGAAGCGCATGAAAATAAGTCCCCACAGCCTCCCACTCCAGTGGTTGACAGCTTAACCTTCGCGAAGTGATGCGCCTCCTATGACAGAACTTTTGGACCACGTACCTCATAGCCTTCAAGGCGCTTCTTCAAATCCGTTACCTGGGTGGCCAATGCCTTGCATTCTTCTTTCGAGTCCTGTTATAAATAGGAAAGTTGCATCCGTTTTTAGAATATCCTTGTCCGCACTAATCATGCAATTTGCGCTTTATTCCGGGTCTAATAACCGATTGTCTATATTAGGTTTGGTTGCATATCTATCCTTCACAAAGTATCTTCCAAAAATTAGACTATTAAAGATAGCGTTTTCTTCACAACGTTCCTGTTTTTTATGCCCGGAAGCAACAGGAAGTTGGTAAGTCTGCGTGGTATTATCTGGAAATGGAGACCCCTATGCCTACCTTCACGTTGAGGCTGAAGACAAAAAACGTTTTTCATTGAACCGCAGTAGTGTTTTCAGATGTTGCAGATACTGTATTAAAAACCATGTTTTTTAAATAAATACTCGTACAAAATTGTCTGCCCTATTCCGAAAATAAAATAATCATCCGAACGCAAAATTATTAAGGCACTTGAGGAGCTGTGCTGCTTTTCTTTTGCATGTATGAAGAATCGCGCGAACATAAATTACAACTCGTTCCCGCTCGAGGGCTTGATGCAGTCATGCCTGTTGGTATGGAACTGCACCCACCGTTGCGAGAATGATGCACCAGCTCTCACTGTACTTATGAACAACGTACCTCGAATCCATTTAGATGCATCTTCAGTTCCGTTACATCGGCGACTAGTTTCTTCTGTTCTTCGTCTGAATCCTGAAATACATTGTGACGTCAGCATTGTATTAAATTATTCTAGGCATTACTATCAGGGCTATGTCCTCTTTGCGCGGTGTCTGGCTTGATGCACTCGAAATCTGAATCTTTTTTATATCCCGTTGTCGCACAAAAACGTTAAAAAAATTATGCCCTTCAAATTACCATTATCTTGGCAAAGTTCGCACTTTTCGAGGTTGGTAGCAAAGAAGACTACATATTTCATTTTATTTAGAGAAGCCCTTATAGAGGCGGTGGGAGATGTGCATGAGTATTTAGCGAAACGAATTTTTATTCCTGAGGAGTCGAAATCTTTTGGCTGAAATATGTAAATAGCGATTTCGGAACCCAAGAATAACAATTCCTCACAAATCGTCGGTTCCGTGCCTACAATAAAATATTAAATCAAAAAAAAATTTTTTGCCATTGTTACGTTTTTCTCATCGCCTCCCCTGCAATGCGAGCGAAGTAGAGGGAAAGCATTCGGAGTGTGCGCCGGGGAGAGAGAGAGATTTTTAATGAAAAACTGATATTTTAGCCGGCGTGAATATTCGCTGACATGCTACTCTGCGTAGGTGAGGGAACAGTGGAGTAAAGACGTAGAAAGGGTGGTGGAAAAGATTGCGGTCATTCAAAAGGGTTGCAACGCAACAGTTCACTGCATGATGGCTTCTTTGAATGAGACCAAGGTCAAGAGGGAAAGAAATTTTTATTAGAGGAAAGGAGGAGAGGTAGGGTGGTTGTAACATGGCCCTGGCCTGCTACTCCACACTGGGGAAAGAGAATGGGAGGAAATGGAAAGTGTGATTGGAGGTTGATGATGGCATAATACAAAGAGTTTCATGGGTGATGACCACTCACACACTGGTTGGCAATCGCATGGCGCGAGTACACGCACGTAAAATTCCCATCTCGAACACCCAGACCGAAGCACGTCATTAACACATATTGGAGTAGGGTCTCTATGAAAACACAAATATGCACTCTCACGCATGTCAGGCACAGGTTCATGACGCATGTACAGCAGGGTGAACAAGTGATCGGGCAATTTAGACTGTGTCTAAAGCACCAATTGCGTCTAAATAGTTAAATAAGAATATCATTGCACGTCGCTGCTGACTGTAGCAGCTTAAAGGACCTAATGTATAGTACACTGTGAGTGTCACTTGGGTCATGTAGTGCATCCATTGCTCAGAGGGCGCACGTTCAATGAAGTACGTCGGACATTTGAAGACAATATGAAGTAGTCTCAAATGAACCGCAGTTGTCACAATAGGGACTGACTGCTTGTTTAAACGGTATCGTAGACTGTTCGTAAATGCAATATTTAGATAAAGGCAATGATAAATTGCTTCTAGAAGATGCGGAAACATGAGTGGTCGTCTTAAATTGGGCATTAGGTCGATTTATTGGAAAAAGAGGTAATGATGGCTTGTCAAGAGCCACGCGGTTCTTTTTATCCTGAAGGGAAGGGAAGGGAAAACTTTATTTACACTAATGGTTTTTCCTGCGGTTTGGGGGCATCTTCAGAGACGTATTGCTTCTACCCCCAGTAGCCTTCCCTGTCGAAGTCGTCCGCCTCTAATCAGTGGTCGGTTGCCCTCAGTCCAGGGCTCCGCTGGCCACTGCCGCCCGTTGAGCTCGCTGTACCAGACCTTGTTGGTCTTCGCAGCGGTCGCTGGACAGCAGAGTCTCCCACTGCCCCGCACTCGGGTTTTGTATTTTGGGGACCACGTCTATGTTTTGGCAGGCCCATGTGATGTGGTATAGTGTAGGTTTTTCATCGCACCAGGGACATTTGCTCGTGTATATCGTAGGGTGCATTTTGTTTAGTATATGTAGGTTTGGGAAAGAGCCTGTTTGTAATTGTCTCCAAGTGACAGCTTCCTCTCTGCTGAGAGATTTGTGCGGTGGGGGATATCGCATTCTTCTGCCTCTATAGTTTTGTAGTATGGCCGAGCATTCCCTGGGTGCTGGCGCGAGTTCCGCGGTCTCGTCGGAAGCTCGGAAAGTAATGTATCCTCGAGCTATCCTGTCGGCCTCTCGGTTCCCTGGCACCCCCGTGTGCCCCGGTACCCACACAATTTTGTGTCGGATCTTGTCGTTTTGTTCTTCCCGGTTTTCAATTCTGTCACTCGCTGCGAGGAGTATACGGAGCGCGTGACGACCTATCCTGCCATTCATGTAATTTCGGCAGGCTGTTTGAGAGTCCGTAAGTATTGTTAGTGACCGCCCGGTTCTATAGCCCTCCGCCACCGCTAGAGCAACGGCTACTTCCTCGGACTCTGCAGCTGTGCAGCCTCGGAGAGACGCGCTGGTCATTTCGCGTAAAGACGAATCGACCACCGCCGCTACAGCGATTTTGGTATCTCCTCCTCTCCAAAACGCGTCTGTATACACGGTCGTGGCTTGAGGAGCGTATGTTTTCTCGATGAATTCGGCCCTCGCTTCTCTTCTGCCTCGATGGAGGTTGGGATCCATGTTTTTTGGAATTGGCGCTACCTTGAGGGTCTTGCGAAGCTCATCGGGGATCGTTGCCGTCCTCGACATTTCTCGCATCTGCTCGCGGTATCCGAGCCTCTCATGTTCTTTTTATCCGGAGTATACCGTTTGGCGAGTTGGGACGCATCAAATTGTGTGAAGAAGATTCGCTCATGGTTACGACGCTGTAGACCTTTGCGGGCCGCTTCATCTTCTTTCTGGTTGGCCAGGAAGCCGCAGTGAGCAGGAATTCATTAAAAAATTATACAGTGACCTTCTGCAACAGCAAAGTTGTGCAGGTATTCAATGTCATGAGAAATTTGCTAGTTATTTGTCCTCTCCAGTATTTTGCACAATGTTTGTAGCGCTCTTTGCGAGACCGTAAATATTACCCAGCGGCTAGGGCTGCGGCGCAAGATATAGGCGACGGCTCTTTTTTATTCCGTATAGCTCTGCTGCACTGAAGGATGTCCTACGCTGTAGTCGCCATAAAAGCATTTGACCTGATGAGGGCACATAAGCGCCGCATGATGAGGAGTCGTGAGAAGTCGAGCCATCAGTGAAGATGTCTGTGTCTTGAAAATACTGCTCAGCTAAGTAGTTCAGAGCAGCTTTTCTTGCTGTTCTCAGCAGTGACACTCGTTATGAACTGCTTGATTATAGATGTGAGGGTGCCCAAGGAGGAAAAGTTGCAGCCAGTAGTTTGTGACAGACTGATGGCAGGAAGGTGTATAGCCTAGGGACGCGCGCTGGGCCGGTGTCTTGGCCACACCCCCGCAGTGGGTATGTGCCATGTTTATTTGAGGACAACTAAACGACCAGCTGGGACCCATCTTGGGTTAGGGTGCACGTAATAAAGCCCCTTTCTAGCAGTCGAAGACTTCAGTCTTTGGGTGCCAGCTCTTAGCCCATCCAAAACATTTCGGACCGAAACCCGGGAATGAATCTTCTACCATCCTAGGGCTCTGAGCGTGGCTTCTTCATGTGGAGGCTGCAATCCAAGCGCACAACTCGACGGGTGCAGAACACCCGACTTATCAGCGAAGAAGTGCTCTTCTGACCTCCGAAACCCCAACCCTTAGCGATTCTTCCCAAAAACAATTCTGCCCAAAAAGCCTGAAGGGCTTAGCTTACGTGAATATCTAACATTGCCAGCCGCCATGTTGGCCGGCTAACTTACAAGCCGCACCCACTACTCTCCTGGGATGAACTTCAGATCTTTCTTTCTGAGCCGTAGGTGGGTTGGAGATACTGATGAAATTATGGTTCAAGTAGCAAGCGTCATTGGCTCAAGATTTTTATCATTATCTAAATGGAGGTAAGTCAGGGGAGTTTCAGCGTGAGTCGGAGTTTTTTTCCTAACTTTTTTAGTTCCGCATCTGCTGTATCTATTGCACTGCCGCCAGGAGACTTAAGTGCCATGTCGCTGCGGTTTAAGTCAGGTGAGCGGTTCAGCAGACGTGAGTTCAGACTCGAAATATGTTCGACTTTGTGATTCAAAATCATACCCAGAACTGAGTCTGCTCGTTTATCGTGTCCATCGAGACACGTGAAAAATAAAGGCCAATTAATCGAGTAGTCATACACAATATTGATCGACAAAAGCTCTGGAAAAGTAAAGTTTCATCACTGGGCCTGAATCAGTACCCTTGGTTATCCCCAGGAATGGGCAATCCGCTGAATAAGTGTCCTCATCTTCCCTCAGAAGAAAAAAAATATATAGATCCTTGCTAACGTTGATAGCAAAATGACTTTTCAGACTGAGAATGTACTAGCCATCCTTATTTGTAACTTTCAGCTTCCGGATTGAGCGGGAGATGCGCCTGAAGTTTGCGGTAGGGACTCAACTCAGCTTGTCTGTTAATGCCAAACGAGCACATTTGGCAACGCTATGCAGAGTAAATAAATGAAGGGTAACTCACCTTTATGATGTCTGTCAGTTTTCTGATTTCCTCTTCCAAGAATTTGCATGGATCACTCCCTTCCTTATCAATCTGGCGGCTAGGAATAAAAGATAATTAAGAAAATTATATTAGGTGAGAGGGTATGTCTTAAATCGGGAAATCATGACGTTGTGAACATGCAATCTGCCGTTTTGATATCAGTGAAAAGGCTCGTCAGTTCACCTTTGTAGCTAGCGGCAGCACACGTCGGCAGCTTTAACTTGGCTACGTTAGGTTCGAGCACTTGATCTCGCTCATTACACTACGCGGCGCTTTTGAGAACTAAGGCATACTCCAATTCATTACTTTCATTTAAGGTAGAAATGGAAGTGACATGATAAGTTACCATGTCTCGACGAATACAGAAGACTATGAAGCAAGATTACAGACGGAAATAAAGCTCTTCGGCGCGCACACCCTCCTTAACTCTTTCGATACTGCGGAAGAATGCGCGATTTGGAGTGTACTGAAAGAAACATTTTTTTTTTCACAAGTAGAGCATCCAGCGCATATTGCAATGAATGAAATTGTAGCGTATTTGTTACACTTCTGAATGAAATAAAGAGCAGAGTGGTGTGTGAAAAATTTCGTGAACATTTATTTATGAAATATGCCAAAAACACGAAAAAAGTATATAGCAAAAGAAAAATTACCAGCTGCACTAAGCCAGAACGTTATTAGAGGAAAACTGAAAGATACAAAGTGTCGCACATATTTATAGCTGTCATTATTCTCAGTTTCAGCTATGAGGAAACATTATTGCACTTTCCATGCCCGGTCAAGTCAGATGTCATGATTGCGGTGTCACTATAAAAAGTAACCAGGGGGGAAGATGTGAAGCAGAGGTAGACTGACAGATGCTTCACATAACGTTTGATCTTTGTTCCTGTCTTGTTTCTGATAGCCGAGCTTGCAGTTTCTTCTTTTTTCCATTTTTCGGTTGGTGACGAATGAATTCTATGTGAAGATTTGGGGCGTGGACGTCTTTTACTTCATCATAGCCAAAGATTTGTTGAATGGTTTGGTTTGGTTTGGTTTATGGGGTTTAACGTCTCAAAGCGACTAAGTCTATGAGAGACGCCGTCGTGGAGGGCTCCGGAAATTTCGACCACCTGTGGTTCTTTAACGTGCACTGACATCGCACAGTACACGAGCCTCTAGAATTTCTCCTCCAAAGAAATTCAACCGCCGCGGCCGGAATCGAACCCGCGTCTTTCGGGTCAGCAGCCGAGCACCATAACCACTGAGCCACCGCGGCGGCACGATTTGTTGAATGAGCTGCTCCTTGAAAGCCAGCTGATCAAATTTGGCATTTTAGGCAAGCCCTAAAACTATGGATGAAGTTTTATAGATGTGGTTCAAAAGCCAGAACCCTTTCGAGGTCTTCACAATAGAGGCTGCCGGCACTGAATCATCCGGGTCGGTTAGGTAAAAAAAACAGAAAAAAAATTTTTGGGAAAATGTTTTTGATGGTAGAAGGCTACGATATGTTATTCTTGTATTTGATTAGACATATAGTCGTGGCAAGTCAACAATTACAATGCATATGATGATTCCAATGAACTTCAGCAACCCCAACGGATTCACATCTTCCCATGAGCCGTCACGCCGAACGTATGTTTGCATGTCTAAAATCTTCATCCATGCATACTTGCTTGTGTTTTCGCACACGGTCTTCATCACTTCCCCCGCGAAGAGGATCAAAAAGAGTCTAGAGGTCGAGCAAATCTCCGAGCGCCACACCGTAGCGATGCGCCAATATGGACACCTGCCTGTCGTCTTGGTTGAAAAACACGACGCGACCTCAAAAATTTAGCAAACTGTCTTCGCCATACGTTGTGAAGACCACGAAGCATCCAAATAAACCCCCGTCATTAATTCCAAAACATCATGCACCGCAGAAAAACAGAGACCGAACGAAAACATAACTTGCATGCAAGTGCGCGCTCACGTTTCAGGCCCTGAGGCGAAGTCTCGCGGTCGAAACCGAAATCCGACGTTTGTACAAGGTTATCTGACTCATATCCGCGGCTTTTGCCGCAAAAAAACGAAACCAGAACCAGCCGGCATGCTCGGTGCAAGCTTTCGTTTTTGAGGAGCGCGCGGTGATGCGGACGCCATTTTCTCCGGCTGACGCTGCTGCGGCCGTTCAAAGTTTTATTTTTCACGGCACCCTCTCATGTCAAAACACCAAAACAAAAACTGAAATCAAAGAAGCAGTCGTTGAGCGTATAAACCAGATGGCGCAGAACGACCACGACGCTCTGAAATAATTTTTTTTTGCGGGTGATTTAAATTGTTCATATGTGAACGATAGGCGCGGCAGTTTTTTTTATTTACATATACTGCAGGCCAATGTTTTGGCCCAAGCAGGATGGGCATACAAATTTAGAACACGAGAAGAACATATATAATGCGAGAAAGAACACATGGGAAACAACACATTTCTGAAAAGAACAACTATATGAGAAAACTAATATTGGGAAATAAATGGAGAACACATCTCATGAATAATACGAATTCTAAATGCATGACCAATAACTCTTCTGGAAGGAAAATATATGTTAGGTATGCAAAATATGGCTTTCTAGTCCTTTCACGAAGTCTTTGCTTTGAAAAAGCGCGCCCTTAAAAACTAGCTTTTTTACAACACTCTTTGCTGGCCCTGACTTAACACGAAACTCCTTACACTCGAAGCAGCTTACCATAATTTTGTACAAAAAGAATGAACAGTCATGCATTCCTTTTTGTGACTAACAACAGCTATTCCTTTTCGTGACTATACATGCACGACTTAACCGTTAGTGCTAAGAATCATAGCTTAGTGTGCACTGTTTGTTCGCAGTGAACAACGTATGAAGGCTTTTATACACCCAGAGACAACAACAGAAGAAGAAAAATGAATTCTGTGACCTTAGGGGAATAAACCTGATGTCTCGTCTGAGACCCAGGCGCTTGCCGCTAGACCACCACTACAAATGGCTAATATTTCCGACTACGTGGGTTATATACGCTGCATGGGAGCTGCCAATCTAGTCCAGTCGCAGCATTGAACACTTGTTATTTGTGCAATGTGCAGTACTGTTGGAGTGACACGTATCTGCAGTAGGCTTAGGTATACTTTACTACATAGACAATAGACTCATAACGGCGTTCTTGGTTCTTCGAATGCAATCGAGCCATGCGTCTATACAGCCAGAGTGTTCCGGCAATGCCGTGATCAAAGCAACGTTCACTCCATACCTCCAGGCGCAGCATTCGTTCTTCGCCGCTGTCGCATTAGTGTGGTTCAGTCAGTCCTCTGATCGTGGCAATATTGAACTCGACGGTGTAGAGCGCATGGTGTGGCGACGATGACTTGCGGTTCTCATTGCTGTCAGACAAAGTTCTTCTTCTTCTTCCTCTCTATAATGGCACATACCCACATGGGGGGATTGGCCAAGGTGTAGTGGCATAAATAAGAAAATTTCCACAGGATGACGACAAAATATCGGAGCCAAATGTGAATTTTTAACATGTATCCATGAAAAACGACAGAAGAATATTTAAAGTTAATTAACAAAGAACATTATGGTGAAAACAACTCCAAGACTTGTAAAAGAGTTAGAAAATCAACATACCAGTTGCAATTATGTAATCATGGAGATTCATACAAATTGAACCTAACGCAAATCCTTTCGCGCTCGCACCGAACGATAATAACACTAGCAGAGATAACGGGAGCCCTAACCTGGAGAGAGGGACCTCCAGGTAAATCTTTCTCTGAAGTGCGAACTTTGGACAGTAGAGAAGGAAATGGTCCACAGATTCGTCGACCCCGCATGAGTCACATAGGTGTGTCGGTGACCACCCACATCTGCATAGGTATAAATTTAAACTGAGAATCCTGCACCGCAACCACGTCATTGCTACCACACACTGCCTGGTTTTACACGAACGGACGTTCCATTTATACGCTAAGTGTTGATAATCAGTGGTATTTAGTAAGGGATCGCGTAACCTGACTGGTATGCTTTGGAACCGCTGAAACCTGGAGATCGCCAGCAGACTGAAATTCGGGTCGGGATGTGTAACTGACCCGTGAAGAGCTGACCTTGCGAAGTAATCAGTCACCTCGTTTGAATGAATGCCTGCATGGCCAGGAACCCAGACAAAACGTACCTCCTTCAAAGTAGATGGGACAAAAAATTGCAGGAAACGGCTCAAAAAATAACTTGTGAAGTTTCAAGGGAGACTAAAACTGACAAACAATCATCCAGGCTGTAACGTGAGATACATGACACGGAATTTTGTACAGGGCCATTCCAAGAGCCGGAAATTCAGCAAAGAATATAGGAATATAATCTGGGATGCGGACAGAATAGCTCCCCGCTCATCTCATCCTCATCTTCGTCAGCCTGAGCACGCCCACAGCAGGACAAAGGCCTCTCCCATGTCTCCTTTGCCAGCTGCTTCCACCGTATCCCGCAAACTTATTCTAATCCGCCCACTTGACTTTCTGCCACCCACTGCTACGCTTGCGCTCTCTTGGAATCCACTCTGTTAACCTTAAGGACCAGGGGTTATCTTCCCTTCGCATTACATGCCCTCCCCAAGCCCACTTCTTGATTACCAATAGGATATCGTAAACACGAGCTTTTCCCCTCATCCATTCTGCCCGCTTTCGGTGTCTTAATGTTACACCGGTCATTTTTCTTTCCTTAGCTCGCTGCGTTGTCCTTAACTTAAGCGGAACCCTCTTTGTTATCCTCCGCGTTTCTGCCCCATAGACGAGTACCGGTAAGATACAGCTGTTGTATACTTTTGAAGCGAAAAGTTTGACTAGGCTAGTCAAACTCGAGTCTGGCGTATGCACCGTGATCACAATTAGCCGCAGCTGCGCATGCGCTGAACCGAGGGATGTCACAGGAGAGGCGCAAAAAAGCAAAAACAAGCGAAGACAAGCAGAGCGCCAGGAAACTCTCATATCTCGGTGGACACCCGAACCACGCCGTAAGGGAAGGAAAATGAAAAGAAAATTGGTTTTAAGGAAAGGAAACGACGCCTGTCGCTCTCATATCTCGGTGGATACCCGAACCACGCCGTAAGGGCATTAAGCGAACTGAAATAAAATGAAAATTGCTTTTAAGGAAAGAGAGAGAGAGAGAGAGACTCTTTAATAAAGAGCAGAGATTTTAGCCGGCGTATAAATATCGCTGGCATGCTACTCTGCGTAGGGAGGGGAATTTGGGAGATAAAGACAGGAGAGCAGAGTGGAAGAGGTAAAAAAAAACGAAGATAAAATGCGGCCATGAAATGGGTACTAAGGATGCAATGGCGAGTATTGATGTAACCTATGGAGTGATGGAGTGCTTTGGTTTGGTTTGGTTTGGTTTATGGGGTTTAACGTCCCAAAGCGACTAAGGCTATGAGAGACGCCGTAGTGGAGGGCTCCGGAAATTTCGACCACCTGGGGTTCTTTAACGTGCACTGACATCGCACAGTACACGGGCCTCTAGAATTTCTCCTCCAAAGAAATTCTAGCCGCCGCGGCCGGGATCGAACCCGCGTCTTTTGGGTCAGCAGCCGAGCACCATAGCCGCTGAGCCACCGCGGCGGCATGTGATGGAGTGCATAGGCCGTCAAATGGGCTGACGAAGTTCACTTCATGAAGAATGCATGAAGGTGACGTGCAAGTGAATTTAAAGCTTATCGAGATGTCCAATGTCTTTTAAATATGTGAATAGAAAAGTCATTGCAAGTCTCTGTTGCCTAAGGCAGGCTAAGGGACCTAAAACTTTGTCCATTGTAAGGGGCACTGAGCAGAGCTTCTGCATGCAATGTTCATAGTACGCACGCTCGTTAGCATATAAAGGGGACTCCAGCAAGATATGCTCCACAGTTTCTATCGCGGCACAGTTGTCACAGTGCGGACTGTCCATTTGTCTAAAACGGTATCGTAAGCCGTTTGTATATGCAGCATTAAGACGAAGTCGATGATAAAGTGTTTCCAGATGTCGAGGAATTCTGGGTGAGAGTCTTGATTTAGGATGTGGGTCGATTGAGTGAAGAAATTGGTACTGATATGTCGGCAAACTCCAAAGTCGATACATTTCTTCGGAAGCAAAACTTTTGGCCACCTGGGACGCATCAGATTTCGTAAAAAAAGTTCTAATGTATCTCCGATGTTGATGGCCCTTACGGGCCGCTTCATCTGCTTTTTTCATTAGCCTGAATGCCACAGTGAGCAGGTACCCACTGAAATGTTATGCAGTGGCCTGCGGCAATAGCTAAATGGTGTAGATATCCGATGTCCAGGGAAACTGGCTGGTGATTGCTGTCTCTCATATCTTTCTGTACACCCGAAAGGAATGCACACCACAGTACATGTCTCTAAAGCGCATGCACTCATTCAGTGAAATGACGCAGGCCTGCAAAGCCGAGCATCGACTGTACCCCCCACCCCATCCCTCCCTCGACAATTACCATCAGACACTTTGGAGCCGACTCCGAATAAGCACTTTACCCTCCCCTTATATACGCTCGCGAGATCACCAAGGTCACACAAACTCTTCTGTACCCACTGCCGCCACCCCAAAGCCACTCTCGACCATATCCTTCCCCGCGGGGCCTGGATCACCTTGCTACTTGGGAAGCATGGGAGACCCTACTGCGCTCCGAGGACCCGGCCAAGCAAGCCATCGCCGCAGGCCGGGCTGCCAGCGTCATGAGCCTCCGGGACATGAACGTTTGAGTGGAGTGGGGCCGTGCGGGGGCCCAAGGACCTACGCGTCCCAAACTCACTAGTTTCAAATAAAGTTTTCACCACCACCACTACACGGATTCGTCGGGGGATTTTTGGAACTAGGTGTGTCGACGATGGTGCGTCAGATCTCTGCTATCGATCTCAAAGCTATCTCAGCTCTGCGGGCGCGTGGCGGAAGGTAGGCGCAGGGTCGCGTGCATGACGAAGCATGAACAACGATATGTCAACTGTGCCACTGAATTGGTATACCAGTTCCCGCTGCGATGCGGCAGAGTATACGTTGGCCAGACTGGTCAATGTCTAAATGATAGGCTGCGACAGCACTTCCGGTCCTTGAAACCCGATAATGGCGCTAATCTGCCGAGACACTGCAGGGAATGCGATGGCTGCTACCCACAGTTCAACAAAGCCACCATCATCGGAAGGGGCAGGTCGAGGCTTGAAAGGGAGATTTTAGAAGCGGCACACATGCGCAAACTTGGGCTTGATATGAGTGTGAGTGAGCCTTCCATGGCGCTTTTAGATAAAGAGACCCGGTTTCTGTTAAACCTGTGACGGGCATTTCATTGTTATTTTTTGTTCGTTTCGATGTATTTCATTAACTATGTGTTCCGCGTGTCATATCTCAGTTCTCGTAATGTAACGGCGTTACGTACTCTATGCGCAGATGCAGCCTGTGCTGCAACATGTCTTTTTCCAATAAACTTCGGTTGCTAGTTACCACTCGTCCTGTCCTCTTCTCGTTCTTCAGTCCTGTCGAAGTTCGCGGTCATTCCTCCTCTCCAACATCTAGCATAGCATTTAGCTGCTTAAACGTCCCAAACTCCCCTGTTTCAAAAAAAGTTTTCACCACCACCACCACACGGAATCGTCGGGATATTTTTGGAACTAGGTGTGCCGACGATGGTGCGTCGGACAGCGGAGCGCCGCGCGTGCCAGCCCCGCGTTGCGGGTGTGCACGCGCGAATGGTGTGTGCGAGGCGGGCACGAAGAGCGGAGAGCTGACGTGTCAGTAAACCGAGGTGTGAAGGAAGACTGCAGCGGAAGTCTGGCTATTCAATCGTGCAGTTGGCAGCCGTCGAACGTTGGGTCCGTGCTGCCGGACACTTCACTTGGATCACCAACGCAGGAATACTGCATCCCGTTCAAGTTCGGAAGTGGCAGCTGATGGATTAAGGATCCGTGCTGCCAAGGCTTCCTTTGATAGGAATCCTTGGCAGCTACCACCGCTGTCAAGGCTTCCTTCGCACTTCGCACTTCGGCAGTTCGCACTCGTATTCTGTCGAAAAGGGCTTGCTGTACCGCATCTATCACCTCGCCCCTGGCACAGAGGTTCGACGGGTAGTGCTTCCAAAGCCTTCCAGATCGCAGATGTTCAGCCTTCCCCGCGATAGCCGCCCGTTGGCGGGACATCAAGGCATTAAGAAGACTACAGATCGAGTTCTGGAAGAATTCTACTTTCAAGGAAAGCAGAAGCAGATTAAAAGGTATATCAGGTCGTGCGATACCTGCTATAAAACGTGCCCGAAAGGCAAAGTAGGGAAAGCTCCGTTGGAACGCATGCCTCTTATCGACACTCCTTTTGATCGAGTCGCTGTCGATATTATCGGTCCGCTGTCGCCCACATCACTGAAAGGGAAAAGATATATCCTCACTATCGTCGATTTGGCCACGCGGTATCCCAATGCCGTGGCCCTGCCGAAGATAGATTCAGCGACCGAGGCAGAAGGTTTGGTGGAGATGTTTTCAAAAATAGGTTTTCCGAGAGAGATCCTCTTTGACCAGGGCTGCTGTTTGACACCGGAAATGATGAGAGAGCTCAATGATTCCTTGGCCGTGAAACATCTCAGCACGACCCCTTACCATCCAATGTGCAATGGGATGGTGGAGTAATTTAACGGCACACTCTAGCAAGCAATAAAATTTTTTCTCACCTGCAAGGAAGCGCGGTTTCTCACTCGTTTTAGTTGTGATTTCTCATGAACAATTCTAATGTTTCCAGAAAGGCAGCCTGCCACTCAGCTGCCAGGGGCGCTTATATCGACACCGCCGTTGCAAGCGAAAGCAGTGGCTGGTATCTTTGGCGGATATCACCAGTATGATTATATGCTTATCTCTTTTTGTACCACATTATTGTTCACAAGCGTTGCTGAAATACAACTTTTTTATTGATGTCATTGCTACTACTGCACACCTCCTCGATGAGGTGGCAGTCATCGTGTCCACTGAGTTGGATATAGCTACTACACTGTCTACATTTTGTGTCCCCAATGTCGGGGCTCGCAGACGCCATAACGGGTTTTCTACGACCAAAAATCGGCAATACCACATGAAATGATGAAGTTTTAAATTTTTCTTCGGTGCTTCTGAACACCGCAGCCGGCTAAAAAACCATAATCGATCAAAGTAAGCGGACTCTCTTTTAACTAAATAAGTTCTTACTTGGACCAATTTCACATATATACTCTCGTACACGGTCTTTCTATATGACTGGGTTAAAAGTAGATACCTGTCGCACATTTTCTACTGCGCGAAGCTATACAGAACGCGCGAAGCTTTATGAAGACCCATTTGAGCAAGCCGTTCAATTCTGAAACTACTCTTTGGTAGGTTCCGTCTCTACAGGGACTGGCATTTTGCTGGCACTGACGGCTAATAAAGGCTACTAAGCCAGCGAATATGCATTCGCTTCGAAGCACTGGCCATCTGTTGCTTGAAATGAGACGTAAACTCGACGACAGGGCTGAGCGGTCTTAAGCGTTTCTAAGTGATTTGAGCTGGGGCTGAATCGGTAATCCTTCAGAGCTTCCAAATTTCTCGTGTCACCAGTTGTGGATCTCGGCTACTGAACTTTGCCTCCTAGCTAGAACAGATGCATAAAAAAGTTAAGTACGAACCTATCGGCGCCGTCATAGATCTCCATTTCTCAGTTGACGATCCGCTCGAAGCCGTCATACGAAGTCGCGGTTATCTTATTTGCACTGAAAGAACCCCTCTGTTGGTGCCGTGTGCATAAACGTCATATCGCAGGTGCGCTTTCTTTGTTTCTTCCTTCCTTACCAGAGCCACTTTCCCGTCTCGTGCGAGATATGGGGGTGACTGAGTGCTCGGGCGTGCTTCCTTGTCGCCTGAAAGAAGCCCCACTAAAGTCTGCGCGTCATATGTTGAAACAAAGACTGTCGCAATATGGGTAGGCCGACGCTGCTATGGCTTGCTAGCATTACATTCCTGCTGCGCGGATGCACACATTGCATTTTGGGAACTCGACAGCTGCTTGTGATTTTTTTATAATGCGTGTCCCTGCTGAAGCCTTTATAATAGGCGTTATCAGTTGTCATTAATGCATTTTATTATTTGCGCCTGAGTCCAGCCTCCCAGCAGTTCCATGAGGACTGTACACAATTTAGTGACTCTCTTCCCGCAACTGCCTGGACTAGGAACCTGGAACTACGAGCAAGTCCCCAACTCAGGTGCAGCCAGGGGAGCCCTGGAAGCAACCTCTGTAGCGCATGTTTTTTGTCGAAGCAGCCAAATTTTCCCGCACCGCAGCGTTAAGAGTAATCGCGTTTTCGAAATTATGAATAGCTCATATCGATGATAGTAGTGTCTATAGACATTCTTCCAAGAGCACATCACTAAAGAAATTTGGGTGCCAGGCCGGACGACCCTTGTGCCTATTTTTACCGACGTGTGTCCATGAGAGGGTATGAGCATAATCACAGTAAAAGCAGCAAGGAAACGCCCTTGTTGATAATTTAGTCAAGATTTCGCATGTTCAAATCACTTTGGCTTCTTTAAGGAATGATTTTGTGCCCTTGTTGCGCAGCGACTGTGAGGGAGCGATTTTTACATCTTTGTTTTGTTTTCTCGGTCAGGAAATGGAAGTGACCATTTTTAATACTTGATGCCGGTCCGCGCCAACTGTTCCTTAACATGCCGCTAAACAATGTTTTGCATTTATTTGGCCAAAAGAAATTGACACTAGTGAGCATGCTGCTCATATTGTATGTAGTTGAACCTTATAAACGATATTCATTCACATATTGACTTTGAGATCACGAAAGACACCTGGTGTAAAAGAGAGCTGCTCAAGTAGGCCATGGATTGTAAAGAATGATTGAAAGTTTTAAGGCGAGAGCACTATATCTATGTACGCGTCACCAAAAAGTGTCCGCAAATCCTTTTCAGCACGCTCGTGTCGTTCTATAATGATATAAAAAAAAGTTCGAAGGAAGGCATTAGGTAGTGGCTGAAAACGTCTTCTTAAATTTTGTTGATATAAAGTAATTAGTTCATCAATTAAACGCCAGAACACAATTAGACGTCGGAAGAGCCTTGGACATCGATATAGCACTTGGGCGTCAGGATAGCCACGGCGTCTGTATAATCTGTGGACGTTTTGCCTTCACATTACTTCAGTGCGGGCGCCGGAGCTGAAAACAAAAATAAAGAATTGAGGAACAAAAACAACAAAAACTACAAAAACAAACAATGGAGGGAGAAAAAGAGGGCAGGGAAAGAATCTCGCATTTCCGCTCTTAAGCACACTTAAGTGCAATCGTGTAATATTTTTATATACTACGTGGGCCCAACGACGCTTGCATTTAATCAACACATACTTGATTGCGTCGTACAGTATGCATGCAGATGCCAGCCATAACAGTCTAAGCTAGCGGTAATTATTTGGGAAAAGACGACCTCTCGACCATCCGCTTACCTGCAATAATCATGTCCTATTTGCATGTGGAAATCTAGGGATTGTCGTAGTCAAGATGCAAGGTCTGCGAGAGAAAACTGCTATCAGTCTAAAGATAACCATCCTATAAGGCAGTACAGCAATCAGTACTTATATATGAGGCCGAATTATACGGTACACGTTTTAGCGGTAGAAACGAAACTTTTATTTTCCTAATTAAAAGTACAGTGTACAGGGAATTTAAGTATAAGTATTAGGAACAAATACATTGACCAGAACAGTTTGGTACCGCAGAAATTCTGCCAGTACAGGAGTTATCTACTATAGTGTAGTACACGCAATTCTTATTCAAATATTCTTATTCAAAAATTCTTATTCAAAGTACTGTGCGAAAAACTACCTTTTTGGAAAATTGCACAATATTTTGAACTGCGAGCGCTTAACAGCCATAAAAAAACAGAAAATTTTTACATACCTGACAATTTAAATGAAGTAAGTGAAACGCTTTTTAAAAGATTCAGAATATAAAACAACAGAAAAAATAACAAAATTTATGATAACGTAAATGTTCTTACTTGTATTAATGAGCCGAGTGGCAAATTTGGTCTTCATTCATTTTCATATTGACACTTTCAGTTAAAACTGTATTGCTTAATAGAATTCACTGCTTTATTTCCTCATTGAACAATGTTTCACCTGCTGTGAAACCTAATAACAAGCACAGTGCGGTTCGGTTGTCTACAATATTTTTATATCGAATTCATTTCGAACAAATTTTCTTCATCTTCCTTTAGTAAATGCGTATACTGGGACAACAGATGTAGCCAACATACCTCACGTGCTCTTCGGCGCTGTTTCAAGTGGATTTCTTGTGCCACCAAGCTCTTCTTCAAATGTTTGACTTGTGAGACCAGTGTCATCTTTTTTTCCTGTGAAGTATGTAATGGGTTGGAACACTTCGTTCATAACAACACTACACGATAGTGCAACATAACTACTAAGCATGCCATTAGGCTAAATCTAATAAGCTGTCATTTAATGGTACTGCTCTAAATGTTTGCCTCTTCAAGAAACACAACGTTGAGACATTCGTATAGCCGGGAAATATTTATGCTCTCAATACAGACAACTTTTTTCTTGACTGCAGCGGTCTGATAAATATCAGGCTACCAGGCATAAATCTCAGGCTATCAGGCATAAATATCAGGCTAGCCTGATAAATATCAGGCTACTTTAATTGTCATATCTATATTTCTAATTACATTGCCCTCTTTGTCCTGTACCAAATACATCTGATTCTTGAATATGCTTTGTCTCCTCTTGCCCGGTTTGAGCCACTTTCGTAGTTAGAGACATCTTCTACTCTCGCTATATTAAAGTTTCTTATATCGGTTATGGTGCCTCCGTTGATTAGCTTTGATGTCACAGCCACTTTGATTCTATGTGCGTTGTTAGAGGCTTTCATGTTTTGGCGTTTCTTAATCAGGCCTATCGTCCCCTTTGTGAGCTTGGCGGTATCCTTTCTAAACATAATACCAGCTGCTTCTACGCGTAGTTTGTGCTTAGGCAATAAAGGCTGAGAGATTATCTGTCACTTGTGAACATTAAGGTCGTCGTCCTCGGTTAGAGCTAACAATGCGGTCAACAGCGAGATCCCGTATTGCTCTTGTTTCCTTTTTACGGCTAACTCATTGAAGGACTTTTGACTCAGTACATTTTTCTGTTCCCTCCTCATGCCTACTTAAATCGAGACCTTCCAATCCTATAGTCGCTACATTGCAATTTTTTGAGGAACTCCAGATTCTGCACAATGCTATGGTGAGCACATAGTGTGAAGTCTATTTAATTACTAATTTCGCCATTGGGGCTCTTCCACACCTGCATCACGTTCTCCTCATTGCATAAAAAGATTGTCATAATCCGTAAAGTATTTCCCTCTATGAACTCCCCCTTCGATTCCTAGGACTTTGGTCATAGCCACCCACTGCCTTGTGTCTAGCCTGCTTCTTGCCTGCCTTGTCATTCAACTCCTCATTACTGCATTATACTGTAGTCTCACTTTACTCATTGCCGATTACAAGTCTTCATAGAAGCTTTCGACTATCTTGCCATGATGGCTGGAAGTACGAGAGTTGGCGTGTACCATATACTAAGGTTAATATCAGAACTGCCTCCTTCTCGCTAACACTGCAGCATTCCTCTGTGTTGTCATCTATATGCTTATTTATGAAGAATTCCATGCTTTTTCCTCGTACGTAGTACGCTAATCCAGGATAGCATAGCACATGACCGCTCTTTAGCACTGTACACGACTCGTCTACCTTCTTAACCTCACTAAACCCAATGACATCCAATTTACTACCCTGTAGTTCGGGAACAGCACTCCTACACTATCCTCACTGTATAAAGCTCGAGCGTAAAACGTTGCCAGGCGTAGTTTCTAATAGAGGCTTGTCCGGTGGAAGAATTCTGAGCAGTCTCCGCGGCATCGCAGGTCTGACATCAACTTGTGCAGTTCTCCACAGCCGCCAGGTATTGAGGGTCGAGAGTTTTAATGTCGTGTTCATAGAAGAGGTTGTGGCTATATCTATTTGGGGACTGAGAGCCCGTTTCCGATTCTGGTCACCAAAATCAGGCCGCACCCAACGCCGACTTAAGCAATTTCATCGACATCCTTTTTCTTTTTCGGTTGGGCACTGCGTGGCCCTAAGATTCGAACTGCAAGTACTCTTGCACGTGAGATGGGTGCTCTACCTCTACGCCATAGGTGCAAGTGAGTTATGTAGTGTTTGTTTTTGCCGTGCTCGAAAAAGTTTGCACGGTACACACGTATTTAACTTGTAACAAAATTAAAAGCGCAAGAATAGAGCCCGTGCTCTTTTTGTATCCTTTATCGCTTTTTGACCAAATGTTTAGGGGAATCCCCCAAGGTGGAGTAGATTTGTAATAAGGGAGTAATTACTCATTGACGTCCACCCAAGCGCAGCCATACGGCTACAAAGGAAAAATCTACTCCACCTTGGGGGATTCCCCTAAACATTTGGTCCACACTGTTCCCACTTCGAGTTATTGATCAATTCACTCTCGCCCTACCATAAGCTTGCCGTCCCGGTTAGCTCAATTGGTAGAGCGACTGCTCCGGTGAAGCGGTGGCCCCGGATTCGATCCCCGGACCAGGACGAATTTTTCTTTAACTACGAAGTTTCTGAGAAAGCTGTATAGCTTTTTCCTTTGTAGCCGTATGGCTGCGCTCGGGTGGACGTCAATGAGTAATTACTCCCTTATTTATCGCCTTTTCAACTATCTCAGGTAATACAACTTAAAAGACACGTTTATTCTTAAAATTGTGAGCGAATTGATCATTTTGTGGGTGTACTGCTTACATCGGCAAAATAAAAATGCTTCCTACCCGACGGATAGTCTCAGAAAAAGGACTAACTGCGCTCAACAGAAGCCAGATTTGACAGTCGGCTTGTGACGAGCCTGATTCATTCAAGTCCGCTAGGGGATTAATCCTGTGAACGGCGGGAACTTCGTGCTTGAGTGGAGCCAACATTAAATATATGGAATTTAATTAACGAATGTGTTTTAATCAATCGCTTGTCAATACACAGATGTTGGCGCTGTTTTGCCTGTACTAACTTCAATAAGTGTCCGTCCAAGGCTAGTTTGTTGACGTAAATTTTCTTCGGGTGCTTGTTTTACACGAGGAAGCAGCCATGCCCGTTGGTTTAAATGTAGCCTATCTTCGCAACAACAATTAGCCAAAGCTGACTGCATCTTTCGGCATTGCATCAAGTGAATACATAGACGCTTGTTCAAATCCTTAAATGCTCCGACCAATTTCTTGCTATTCTTATTTGGGGCAGCACCATATCTTGATTTTTCTTGCGAATCCTAATAGTGCATTTTGAGCTTTAGCTGGTATTTGGCATGCGGTTCTTGAAATTTGAAACAAACGTCCTAAAATACGGCACATTCAATTCGTGTTTTCATCAAAACACTCGCGCATTTCCTTGTTGGTGGGAATCGAAAATCTCTATTCTGTTTACTGGACTTCCTCGTGCATTTCAGCCGACTCTAAACAAAGATGCTTCTTGAAATAAGTGTACATTAGAAATTACCCTGTTCTTCGCCCAAAACAAGGTAACCGTCGAAATACGAAAATTTTAGCACCATTGACGATGCTTTCATGGTCACTTTCTCTTGGACATTACTTTCATTTTGACATGATGACCATACGATTCGCACCATAAGGAGCTCACGAAATTGAATCACCACAACTTCCCACTTGAGGGGGTGACGGAGCCTTGCATGTGTGTTGCAAATAATGCCACACCTGCAAAATGGTACACCTCGTCGGAGAACAGACAGAGACAACGTACCTCATAACCTTCAAGGCGCTTCTTCAAATCCGTTACTTCGGCGACGATTATCTTGTAGTCTTGTTTTAAATCCTGACAAAAGAATGGGGATCTTGACATCATATCCTGGTTGTTCTGGTCTGTACTAAGCCTTTTGTGCGCATTCTACGCTGAATCCGGTGCGTTGTCATCAAAATTTGGTCCTATTTCTTGTCCCTTGTCGGAAAAGGAAATCTTCACTAATTGTGCCAGTCTAATTAGTGCTTCCCTCATAAACTTCGTACTTTCGGTTCTTGGCAATATTAAGCTGTTAATTTTGGTGTTGTGGAAATTTTTCTAGAGTGGTGTCCACTCTAAATGTCTTTTGCAGAAAGCAGAACAAAAAAATGTTTTGATTTATCGTCAAAAAAATGCATTGCAAATATTAATGCTGGAAAACAAATTGTGCTTGTTCACTAATAATTTCTAGAGAACAAGGTGTCCGACCCCAAAATTAAATCACCGCCTTCGAACACAGCTTTCTCGGCTATCCACGATGCTCCATTGCTGCTTTTCGTTTGGAAATTATTTTTATTTTCTCACCATGTCCCTAGAGCTCACACGAGAAGCAGCGGGCGAACATAAATCAGCACAGCTTCCCACTCGGGTTGTTGACGGCACCTTGAATGTCGGTTATAAATCACACCCACCTTCGCGAAATGATGCGCGTGCTCTAAGCGAACTTTTGAAGAACGTACCTCATAGCCTTCAAGTCTCTTCTTCAAATCCGTTACTTGCGCGGCCAATGCCTTGCGTTCTTCTTTTGACTCCTGTTATTAATAGGAAAGTTGCATTTGTTATTGCAATAACTTTGCCATCGCTAATCCTAAATTTTTCGCTTTATTATGGGTCTAATACGCTGTTGTTCATATTAGGTTCTGTCACATATTACTTATTCACAGAATAAGGCTAATCGAAATAGCGTTTTCTTCACAAAGTTCGTGTTTTTTGTGCTTGGCAGCAACTTGAAGTTGGTAACTCAGAGTGGTGTTTTTCGGAAGTGTAGCCCCCTACGACTTTCTTCTCATTGAGACTGAAGACAAAAAAAAATGTTTTTCTTTAAACCGCAAGAGCGTTTTTAGATTTTGCAGATTTTGTATACAAAACATGTTTTTGTTTTTCAAATATTCTTAGAAAATTGTCTGCCCTATTCCGAAAAAGAAATAGTCGTCGAAACACAAAATTTCTCCGGTATTGGAGGAGCTCAAACTGCCGCTGTTCTTCGTGGTATATGAAGAATCGAGGGAGCATAAATCAAAACTGGTTCCATCTCGAGGGTTTCTGGTGTCGTGCATGTTGGCATAGAACCGCACCCACCTCGGGTTGGCCCACGCTAAACAATTATGCTTTTGAAAGAACAGTACCTTAGAAATTACGTTGTCTTTCAACCAAAATTATGTAACCGTCCAAAAACGAAATTTCAGCACCATTGACGGTGCTCTCAGTCCCACTTTTCTGCGGGCATAGCTTTCACTTTGACATTATGTCGACAAAGGTCGCAGCATAAGGAGGTCACGAAATTAAATCGCTTCTTCCCACTTGATGTTTTGACGGCGCTTTGAATGTACGTTGGAAATAATGCCACACCTGCGGAAATGGTACGCCTGGTCGGACAAAAGGCAAAGACAACGTACCTCATAACCTTCAAGGCGCTTCTTCAAATCCATTACTTCGGCGACCAATACCTTGCTGTCTCGTTTTAAATCCTGAAAAAAAAATGTAGATTTTGGCATCACTACATGACTTTTGTAGACAGTATTAAGCCTTCTGAACGCTTGTTGTGCAAATTCTGGTAAGTTCTGAACAAAATTTGGTTATATTTCATGTGCCTTGTCGCAAAAGAAGATCTCCGCAAAAAAGTTATCCAGCCTAGCTCTCCCTTCACAAAATTTCGTACTTATGGTTACTAGCACTAGGAAGCTGTTAAATGTAGCGATGCTGAGATTTCCCTTGAGTGGAGTCCACTCCATACGTCTTTAGGAGAAAGGAACAATATGTTTCGATTTATTCTCAAAGAACACAATGCAAATATTTATGCTCTAAAATCAATTATGCTTTCTGAATAATAACTTTTAGAAACCTAGGTGTCCCACCCCAAATTCAAATATCCGCCCTCGAACATAATTTTCTCGGCTCTCCACGATGCTCAAATTGCTGCTTTTCGTTTGGAAAATATTCTTATTCTCTCACCATGTTCCTAAAGTTCGCACGAGAAGAAGCGGGCGAAAATAAATAAGCGCAGCTTCCCACTCGAGTGGTTGAAGGCACATTGGCCTTCTCGAAATGATGCGCCTCCTCTGACAGAACTTTTTGACAACGTACCTCATAGCCTGCAAAACGGTTCTTCAAATCCGTTACCTGGGCGGCCAATGCCTTGCATTCTGCTTTTGAGTCCTGTTATAAGAAGGAAAGTTGCATCCGTTATTTCAGTATTGTTGCCTGAACTAATCCTGGATTTTGCGCTTTATTATGAGTCTAATACGCAGTTGTTCATATTAGTTTTTGTTCCATATGTCTCCTTCACAAAATAGCGTCCAAAAATAAGGCTAATCAAAATAGGGTTTTCTTCACAGCGTTCCTGTTTTTTGCGCCCTGTAGCAACAGGAAGTTGGTAACTCTGTCTTGTGTTTTCCGGAAGTGGAGACCCTTGCGACTACCTTCTGATTGCGACTCAAGAGAAAAAACATTCTTCATCAAACCGCAAGAGCGTTTTTAGATTTACAGATAGTGCCATAAAAACCATGTTTTTTGATATAAATATTCCTACCAAACTGTCTTCGCTATTCCGAAAATAAAATAATCATCCTAGTGCAAAACTTTTCGTGCTTTGAAGGAGCTTCGATTTTTGCATTTCTCTTCCATATATGAAGAATTGTGCGCACATAAATCACTACTGTTTCTCGTTCGAGGGCTTGACGCAGACATGCCTGTTGGTATGGAACCGCGCCCACCTTTGCGAGAATTGAGCTTTGCGAGAAAGTGGGCTCGGCGAAAGCGCAACGGAAGGTGTGTTAAGCATACCTCCCATCTTATTGCAGGCAATCGTGCTATCTTCCGCCGGACTGCTAAAGTTTCAATTACATGGCGATGGAACCACAGAACAAGCAGCAAAATTCGGCGTCGCATGGGACAACGCATGGGCATGGGACCACGCCTATCACATCGACACATTCCTTCAGGCGGCAGTACCAAGTTTCCGGCACGTGACGTCACCAACAGCACTGGATAAAAACTCTGGGCTGCATTCTTAGAACTTCAGTGGGCTCGGCGAAAGCGCAACGGACGGTGTGTTAAGCATGCCTCCCATCTTATTGCAGGTTAGTTACAGTTGTTCACTTAGAAGTGATGAAAGAAATCTTGTTGTTGTGCCGAGCCCAAGCACTCTCTCTCTCATTGCTGTTGATTGTTTCCATGTTTGAAAGTTGCTGCTCTGCGACGATATCGAGGAAAATCCTGGTCCCACTAATTCTTCGGTAACGGATATGTGCGAGTCTCTTCTCGAAGGTCAGAAAGCAATTCGCAATGACCTGGCGGTAGTAAAGGAAAGACTGGAAAGGACTGAAAAAGCTGTATTGGATATTGGCGTGCGTATAGATAAGGTGGAAGAAGATGTTAAGGAAGTGTATAAAAACTCGCAGCAGATTCAAATTGCAAGAAATTGTTGAGAAATGCCAAGAAGAACTTCACTCACAGAGATCGCGTCTAACGGATTTGGAAGATCGTAGTCGCAGAAGTAACTTGGTCGTGTTTGGCATTAAAGAACAGGATGACGAAACTGAAGATGGCCTGCGTCGTAAGGTTATCCATGAGGTATTCAATCGAAAACTAGGGGTAAGTTTCACATCAATCGCACGCATTCATAGGCTGGGGCAGGGTTCCTCTACTCGCCCAGTCATCCTCTGCTTCCAAAACTATCTTGAGAAGCAAACGGTGTGGCGTAACGTACGCAAGCTTAAAGACTCTGGCATTTCTATTCAAAACGATTACTGCGCAGAAACACTAAGGAAGCGAAAATTACTTTGGCTAAGCGCAAAAGCAGAGAAAGACGCAGGCAAAAAGATATTATTTGTTGGAGATAAACTTCGTGTGGATAAAGCTTCTTACGTTTGGGATGACTCATGCATTATGCGAAATCTAGAAGACAGTCGGACCACTCAGCCGGATTCATAGCGGTCCCAGTTTCAGATGCCCCAATTACGTATGCTTTCGCTCAATGCCAGGAGCATTGTTAACAAAGTCGACAGCCTCGAATGCCTCCTCCTTTCGTACGACCCGCACATAGTCATCCTGACAGAAACCTGGTTGCATGACGGCATTTCTAGCGATACAATTGTTCCTCCTGGTTACAAAGTTTACAGGCGTGACCGCTGTTCTCGCGGCGGAGGGGTGGCGGTCATAACGAAGTCCTCTGTAACGGTTACTGTTTTAGACCAAATACCTGACCATGAGAGCTTATTTTTGTACGTATCCCTATGGAGTACATATTTTTTACTTTGTTCTGTATATCGTCCACCCGACTCTGCAGATTTGTTCCTTCAAAGTTTGTATGATCACTTGTCTGCGAGGCGTGACTGTAATATTATCATATTAACAGGTGATTTCAATCTGCCTTGTATAGATTGGAAGTGTTTGACTTACGGGCAATGTGAATCTAATAATGTGATCTTAGATATTATGGTGCCTTTGAATTTGTATCAAATAGTTCGGGAACCCACCCGTGAAAGTGCCCTTCTTGATTTGTTTTTCGTGAGTGAAGTTTTTTCTGATGGCTTTTTGAGCGTTGAACGGGGTATTTCTGATCACGACTTGTTATCGTTTTGTTGTCCTCTTAAGTGTGAAGAATTTTCTCGGAACGTACCACCTGTATGCATACGAGACTTTAGTCGGGCTGACGACACAGCCGTCATTGACTATCTAGAAACTTCCCTAATTAGTAGCTACAGCAACAATGTTCATGTTTTGTGGAATAGATTTAAAGAAACAGTACTGTTTCGTATTGCTAGTCTTGCTCCTCTGAGAAAAATAAGACCGTATCGAAAGAATCCCTTGGTCAGCCGAGAGATTATTCACCTGAAACGAAAAATCAAGCGACATCGTAGGCAACACAAAAGTTCTACGACCTGATTTCTGGAATTAAAGCACGTACTAGCGCAAAAGTTAAAAACATCAAAGAACCAGTACTACAGAGTTACACTTCCGTCATTTTTAGCTTCTAATCTTTGCAGATTTTGGCGTCACCTCAGTCAGAGAAAAGAAGCGATAGATAAAATAAAAGTTAATGAAACTACGTTAACTGAGGGCCAGGAAATCGCGTAATCTTTTAATCGTTACTTTCAAAGCGTTTTCACTGCGAATCCCGGCATTCGAAAGCCAAAAAACTGCGCAACTCCTTCTGTTATTCCTTTTATCTCAGCAGACGGTGTCTTATCATTGCTACGTAGACTTGATATTAAGAAAGGTTGCGGAGCTGACGGTATTCCAAACGCATTCTTGAGACGCTATGCTTCACAAATAGCGGAATACTTGGCCAACATGTTCGCAGCTTCCTTGCGTTCAAGTGATTTACCTTCTGACTGGAAAGTCGCACGGGTAGTACCAATTCATAAATCGGGCGATCGAACAAATTTATCCAATTATCGTCCTATGTCAATAATTAACAGTTGCTGCAATCATTTAGAACATATACTGGCTGGTACTATAAGGAATTTTCTCAGTAGCAAAGACATACTCTCACCTTTTCAACACGGATTCCGAAAGGGAATGTCAACAGTTACGCAACTTGTGACTACCGTTCATGGCTTCTCTTGCGTTCTTGAAAATTCGGGACAGGTTGACATACTGTTCCTAGAATTTGCCAAGGCCTTCGATACGGTCCCCCACAATAAGCTTATTTATAAATTAGAGCTCATCGGTCTTCCTCTCTACGTGAATCAATGGATTGATGGATATTTGAAAAACAGGAGTCAGTTTGTTGATGTAAATGGTGCAGTTTCCGGTTCCCTGGGCGTCTCTTCTGGTGTGCCGCAGGGAAGTGTATTGGGTCCTTTATTGTTTCTCCTATATATTGTTACGGGACGGCGGGCCCGCACAGAGAAAGGCACAGAGACTCAGACACAGGAGACTCAGACATAACCGGCGCGGCGATTCCCCTTTGTTCTCTGCTTCACGCGCTAGCGCCGCGCGCTCTCCCCTCGCGCTCGCGCCGCGCCTCTTCTTTATTTGTATACCGCAGCGCGCTCTTGGTTGCGAAGGTCGTATGCCGTTACATCTTTCCACCGGGGGGGGGGGGGGGGGGGGGGGGGAAGAGGTGGAAGATAAGAGTCTCTTCCGGTCTCGAAGATAAGAGGGGGAAGACACCGCTGGTGTCCCCTAGCGCGTGCTTCGCTTTGCAGGCGGCATCGTCACGTCGTGATGACAGTGTCGGCTGACACGAGACGGTCCCGGTAGATCCCGGGGCTGCTTGTAGGCGACTCCTCGCCGTACGAAAAGTGCGAGGGCTTCTCGCACCGCGGGACTTGGGATTGTGTTCACGGAGCAGCGCTCCACTTAAGGGGCGGCATACAGGAAGGGAGGCCTGGTGCTGGTACGGGAGGGCGGCACTAGGGAGGACGTGGGAGCCAAGTCGGGATCACGGTGGGTGCCGGAGACATAGCTCTTCATGTTGGAGACATGTTCCGGAAAAATGTGGTGTACACCGCGTGGTCGAAGCTCGGGGAGGTCTTCTAGACGGTACGTAACGGGGCCGAGCCGTGCAACTACACGGTAAGGGCCGCGGAATCGGGGCAAGAGCTTCGCGGCACGGCCAGTCGCGCGGATGGTGCGGCGAACGAGGACCGAGTCACCGGACCGAAAGGAGGGAGGTGGTGGTGCTGCAGCATTGGCCACTTGCGCACGCGCATGGGCCGTGAGAAGGTTGCGCTGAGCGTCGAGGCGGGCGGAACGAAGTCGTTGGGCGCAGTCAGTCGGTGACGCAGTAGGATGGCGAAGGCCCAACTGCGCGTCGAGAGGGATGGAGGGCGTTCTGCCATAGACGACTGAGAACGGCGTGACATGCGTTGTTTCTTGAGCCGCAGTGTTGAGTGCAAAAGCTGCAGTAGAAACAAAACGATCCCAGTTTGTGTGGGACGGAGCGACGTAGGAGGCGAGTATATCCGTAAGGGTGCGGTTGACACGCTCCACGAGGCCATTGCACTGGGGATGATTGACGGATGTAGTGGAATGCGCAATGCCGAAGGAGCGGAGGGCACGCTCAAATTCTTGGGACATAAAGCAGCTCCCGCGGTCAGTGATGAGGCGTTGTGGCACACCATGCCGAAGAACAAGATGTTGTTCCACAAACAAGACGGCATGAGCGGACGACGTGTCGGGAACGGGCAGTGCTTCGACCCACTTGGAGAAGTAGTCGACCGCAACCAGAATATACCGGTTGCCGGCGCGTGTCTTCGGGAACGGGCCCAAATGATCCAGTCCAACCAGTTCGAAAGGTGAACTCGGCGGCGAAAACGCCTGCGGGGGTCGCTTGGTTACTCGTGTGGATGACTTCCTGAGCTGGCACGTCTGGCAGGACGCCACGTGTTCCTTGACGTCTCTGGACATATTAGGCCACCAAAAGCGCTCCGCCACTCGTGCGTAGGTTTTGCTGCGACCAAGGTGACCAGCCATGGAAGCGTCGTGTAGGCCGCGCAAGATTTGCGACCGCAGTGTTGCCGGCACAACTGGCAACCACACGGGTGGTCGACCACGGGACCACTTCACATGACACAAGAGGTTATCCTTCATTTGATAGACCCGGCGCAGTTTGCGGAGACCTGCGCCGACGGCGGTGCCAAGGGAGTGGATTATGGCAGCAACGTCGGGATCTTGCGCTTGCGCAGTCCTGAGGTCCGTCAAAGCTGTCACGGAACAAGGGTGGCGAGAAAGGAAATCGGCATCCTGATGTGCAGAGCCGCGCCGATGCACTATGGTGAAATCATACTCTTGAAGTTGCAGGAACCAGCGTGCAATCTTGGCATTTAAGTGTTTGGCAGACTGCAGCCAAGTCAGAGCGCTATTGTCCGTGACGATGGTAAAGTGACGGCCGTACAAGTAGGGACGGAACTTCTCGACGGCCCAGACAACGGCGAGGCACTCGAGTTCTGAAGAGTGGCGGCGGCGCTCAACGTCGGAAAGCTGGCGGCTGGCATAAGCTAGGACTTTATGGTCACCAGACTCGTCTTCCTGCAGAAGGACAGCGCCGAGCCCATCTTGGCTGGCATCCGTGTGGAGGACGATGGGGGCCGATTCGTTGTAATGGGCCAACGTAGGAGGCTCGAGGAGCGCGTGCTTGACGTCAAGGAACGCGAGCTGTTGGGCCGGTGTCCAACTCCACGCTGCATTCTTCTTCAGTAGGGCGGTCAACGGAGCGCTTCGCTTGGCAAAGTTGGGTATAAAACGACGGAAGTATGAAGCAAATCCGAGGAAACTTTTGAGCTCCTTGGCAGTGGTGGGAGCTTCGTAAGCCGTAAGCGCTTTTAGCTTCTCCGGGTCGGGACGGATGCCATGCCGGCTCACAACGTGACCCAAGTACGTGACCTCTGCGAAACCGAAGAAACATTTCTTTGGTTTTAAGCGAAGCCCAGCAGAGGCAAGGGCTTCCAGGACGAGTTTGAGTCGCCTTTGGTGTTCATCAAACGTGGCCGCATAGACAATGACGTCATCCAGGTAGACCAGCGCCATAGTCCACTTCATATGGCCTAAGACGCGGTCCATGAGGCGCTGAAAGGTGGCTGGAGCATTTGAGAGACCGAACGGCATACGGTTAAATTGGTAGAGGCCGTCGGGAGTCACGAATGCTGTCTTTTCCACATCATCGGGGTGAACAGGCACCTGCCAGTAGCCCTACAGCAGATCTAGGGTGGAAAAATAACGGGCCCCCTTCAGGCGGTCAAGTGCATCGTCGAGGCGGGGCAGCGGGTACACGTCGAGACGAGTGATAGCATTCAACTTGCGGTAATCTACGCAGAAACGGAGTGTTCCATCCTTCTTGCGCACAAGGACGACAGGGGAGGACCAAGGGCTACAAGAAGGGGCGATGATTCCCTGGTCAAGCATGTCGCATACGTGCTGCTGGATGACTCTCCGTTCAGCTGGCGCGACACGGCGAGGTTGGTGATGAATAGGCCCACGGTTTTCGGTGTTTATCCGGTGTTGGGCCCAGGAAGTGCACCCAAGTTCACTGGCGCTTAGAGCAAGGCAACTGCGATGCTCGAGCAGCAAGGCCTTCAGAGAGGCGAGCTCCGCGCAGGTCAGGGTGGGCCCAAAGTTAAATGCGTCCCATGATAGGACCGCCGGCGCTGGAGTGTGGTGAGATGGTTTTTCATGCTGCAAAGACGCAACCGGTGATGCTGAGTCCAAGACTGATGCTGCACCAAATTGCGTGCCGGGAGTCAGCACGAGCGGTGCGCGGCTGATATTAAGCATTAACACGTGGGCCTCTCCATTGAGCACCGACAGAAGGCTTCGAGGGGAGATCATCTCTCGGGCCGGAGCCGAACACCGGGTAGGTTCGAAAATCACATCCGCTGTGATCGGATTGTCAGACTTGGCATGCACCCAAGTTGCCGCACCCGGTGGCAGAGTCACGGCGGTCGCCACAGTCACGGTAGTGACGTCGACTGGCTTGACTCGACGTGGCCACTTCGTTCCGAGGTAGCGCACAGATCCCGAAGCACGCTTCGTCGCCGACACCAGGGACTGCCACAGGGTGACACCGACGCTGGAAATCCAGCTAAGCCAACCCGGCCCACACAGAGTTTGGCTCGCACGTGGTTCTGTGGTGGTAAAATTGAGAACGACTCCGGCTTGCTGGCACCACCCGCACCCGAGGACCACTGGCCAAATAGGGCTGTCCGCGACAACAAACTCGGTGGAGATGGTCTTTCCGAGTGCTGTCACGTTGATGGTAACACGTCCGACTTGCTCCACCGGGGCGCCGTTAAAAGCTACGAGCCGGGTTTTGGCGGCTGGAAGAAGCAGGTGGGGCGCGTTGACAATAAGCGATTTGTCGAGCACATTAACAGCCGCTCCAGTGTCGACCAAGGCCGCTACGTGCCGATCAAGCAGGGCGACGTCAACGAGCACGTAGGGAGCTTCCGTTGTCATCGAAGCCGACGAAAGAAGGGGACGCGGCGAACTAAGGAGTGCGGGGACGGACTTTATCCGGGGGCACCGTTCCACCGAATCGTTTTCCGACTTCGGAGGGCCAGCACAGTCCCTCGCGTAGTGTCCCCTCAGGCCGCAGCGGAAGCAGGTCGTGCGGGTGTCATTACGCCTGCGTCGGGTAGAGGCCGCTGTGGGGACTGAGAACCGAGGAGCCTGCACCGGGACGCTGTGCTCGGAAGACGGTGGCGACCCCCGCGTGGCCAGCAAAGTCGATTCCGCCTCGACGGCGAGCGCCATGGCGGCGCGGACGGACTCAGGACGCCCAGAGCGGACCAAGCGCTGCACCTCAGGGAGTCGGATGGCGTCGACGAATGCCTCGGTGCCGACCAGGGCCACGGCGTTCTGAGGCGCCCCCGGCAACGACTGCAGAGCCAGGCGTTCAATGGCGGCGGCGAGGTCCTGGTATGTCTCCCCGGGCTCTTGACGGCGGACTCGCAGGCGGTGGTACTGCACACGAGGGTGACCTGAGGCACTGTAGTGGTCGGCGAGGAGGCCCGCCAGGACAGTATAAGAGCCCAGCTGGTCAGGCGGCACGTTCTGCAGCAGCTCAGTCGCGCGGCCTCTCAGTTTGGCGACGAGCATCCGTGCCTTCATCTGCTCGTCCCAGCCTCTCGCCGCCGCAATACTGTCCAGCTGGATGCGGTAAGCATCCCACGAGATGGTGCCGTCGAACGTGGGCAACTCCACGACGTCCAATGATGCGCCCGCGCCGAGTACGCTGTTGGCGGCTACGACCGCAGGTACAGCGACGGCAGAGCTGGGTACAGCGGTGGCGGGGACGTCCAGAGGCACCGGACCCGTGTTCGGCTCGCCTGGCAGAAGGCGACGGAAGTCGCGCCGGATCGCCTCCATCTCCCCAGCCTGGACAGTCAGACGGGCCTCCCATGCGTCCATCCGCTGAGTAAAAATATCGAGGAGGCGCTCAATACCGGCGTCCAGCCGCTGCGGAGAACCGAGCCCCTCCGAGCGCCCAGGTGTAGCGATGCCGGCCGCGGCGTCGTCGGCGCCGTCGGCTGGTGGCGGAGTCCTGTCGACTGGCACGTCGGGGACTTGATTCTGGGAGCGGGTGAGCGGCATGATCCCACCGCTGCCACCAAATGTTACGGGACGGCGGGCCCGCACAGAGAAAGGCACAGAGACTCAGACACAGGAGACTCAGACATAACCGGCGCGGCGATTCCCCTTTGTTCTCTGCTTCACGCGCTAGCGCCGCGCGCTCTCCCCTCGCGCTCGCGCCGCGCCTCTTCTTTATTTGTATACCGCAGCGCGCTCTTGGTTGCGAAGGTCGTATGCCGTTACAATATCAATGATTTGCCTGGTGTTGTTCCAAATTCAGTATCCATACGATTATTTGCTGATGATTGCGTATTGTTCAAAGAGATAAGGGAATCCTCAGATCATGGTGTTCTCCAAGATTCCCTGGCAGCTATTGATCGATGGTGTGTGGATTGTAGCATGGCTCCTAACATCAAGAAAACTGTACTGCTACGTGTAACACGAAAAAAACATATTAGCACTTTCACTTATTCTCTTCAAGGCTCCAACATTCAAGAAGCCGCCAGCCATAGGTATTTAGGACTAATACTTACCAATCAATTAAACTGGTCAGCGCACATATCCCAAATTTGCTCTTCATCATTCTCAACATTGTGTTTCCTAAAACGAAAACTCAGTTCCGCTCCCTCTTATATTAGGATTTTGGCATATAACACTTTTCTTCGGACGACGCTCGAATACGTATCTATTATTTGGGATCCGCATACAAAAAAGAACATTAACTCCCTTGCAATCATTCAAAGGAAAGCTGTCAGGTTTATTTTCCACAAATACAGCAGATTTGATTCTCCCACAAAGCTAATGGCAGAAAATAATATCCCACTTCTTTCAGACCGCCGAAAAATAAACCGAATTTTGTTCCTCCGTAAGATTCTTTCACGCGAGGTAAACATTCCAATACCTAACTATGTTATACCTTTTACCACCAGACGTACACGACACGGTAAGGAACACACACTGCAGCCTATCTTCGCACGAACAAATTCATTTAAGTGTAGCTTCTTCCCCCGAACCATCTCCGATTGGAACATGCTCCCAGAATCCCTTTTTCAAAATAGCAATTTTAGCAACGCATTGGAAAAACATTTCCTTGGTTAAGTTGTCTCATTTTGTATTTTTTAATGCTGTTGTTTTTATCTTTCCTTTGTTGTCGCCGAATGATGCTGTGTTGTTTTTTCGTTTCTTTTGTGTATTGTTAGGTTGTTTGCCCCTCCTGCCTGGGCCACATAGGCATGCAGTATTTTAAAATAAATAAATAAATTATGCACCAGCTTCACTCTGCTTATGAACAACGCACCTCAAATCTATTTAGGCGCATCTTCAGTTCCGTTACATCGGCCTCTAGATTCTTCAGTCCTTCTTTTGAAGCCTGTAATAAATTGTGACGTCAGCATTTTATTTCATTATTCTTGGCGTTACTATCAGGGCTATTTGCTCTTTACGCAGAGAGTGGCTTAATCAGCTCGTAATTTGATTCTTCTGTATATCCCGTCGTCGCAAAAGAACCCTTCAAAAAATTATGCCCTTCAAATTAGCGGTATCGTGACAAAGTTCTCACTTTTTGAGGTTGATAGCAATGAAGACTGCATATTTCGTCTTGCTTGGAAAACCTTTTCCGGAGGCGGTGCGAGATGTGCTTGAGAATTTAGTGAAACGCATTTTTCTTCCTCCCCAGTACAAATGTTTTGGCTTAAATATTCAAATAACGATCTCGGACCCGAAAGTAACAATTTCCCAGAATGCGTCGGTTTCGTGCCTAAAATTAAATATCAATTCAAAGAATTTTTTCTGTCATTGTCAAGCCTTTCTCATCGTCTCCGTTGCAATGCGAACGCAGAAGGTGACCGCGGTGACCGCGTCTTCCTGAGCAACTGCTCGAGTTGTCGCCGGATCTCCAGAAAGACCTGGAGCCAAGTTACGGAAACTGACTATCGCTTCTTTCTCTGGTGACTTTCTCCGGTGGAGCGAATTCTGGGAATAATTAGCCAAAAGTATCCCTCGAAACATTTGTTTCACTTCCACCGAGAAGTTTCAATATTTGGCACTCTTCCAGGTGCCAAAGCTGCCTCAGCCATCGTGGGCCTTTCTAGAACTAAATCATGTTACGAGGATGCAGTCGCAATGCTCCAGAATAGGTTAGGAGACAGGACATGATATCAGCAGGGGTACTTTCCAGGATTCGCATACTGCCGCCTTATTGCACATTCTCTTTTTTATGTTAAACTCAGATATGGAGTCGCTGTGTTTTCTCACTGGTCAAAAACTTGGCGAATGAAATTAAATGCAATACTAAAGAACATTCTCTGCACCGTGGCATGCAGCATGGACGTCTCACCTGACTGTAATTTATTTTCGTTTTTACAACTGCCCTCTTCTGATGCCCTCTTTCATCATGTAATTATTCGTGCTCACTTTTGAGAAAGTGTATATTTGGTTCCTTTCATTCCTGTTCGTTCCTTTCGACATCCTCGGTACCTCACTGCTACACTCATTATTGCCACTTCACTCGTGTTTATTATATACCAAAATATTTAATTCTCTGCCTCATTCTATTTTTTCAATTTCTTGGCTGTCACAATTAAAGCATTTCTTAAAAACTCTTGTGCCGGTAACTTGAACTGTTTCTTTGTTCTTGTTTTATTATTATGCTTACTTTTGTTTGCTTGTTTTGTCAGGCCTGCATTGCAATATCTTCGTCATTCACCGACTGCCGGGTACTGCTCCACAAGCCTATTTGGCTTGGGCAGACCTGTCTTAAAAATCTAAGCATATTTTCTGGAAAATAAAAGTGTTTGTTATTATTACTATTATTCGTTGGCCGACCGACACGACAACACTCCGCAAGCTCCACGACTCAGTGCTCAACATCAGAGGGTTATACGTTTTGGGTATCGGGAAGACACCATTTTTCGTGATGCCCTGTGACATTCTTCTGTGGATGCTACCACATGCCGTGCTCCTACAGCACAACCGATTATGTGCAACTGGAGCATAAAAAATTTCCAGACGTTGCTTTGACTACGTCCGAGCTCTATAGGTTGCTAGCGTTTGTGGCAATTAAAGTTGATAGCTTCGGGACGACTGACTACCAGGACCGTAGAGACCCGGTAATCCCATCACAGACCCGCTAACTGTACCCGTCGAGCCAGTGTGGGAGAGCGCGTGCGACACGACCGACGTAGACTATCCTTCATGGCAACTCCCCAAAGATAGCCGAAGCCTGTGTGTTTTCTCAGTCCACCGACCACTGGAGTGGACGTGCTTAAAAGCTACCAGTCCTGCATTTTATTAAAGGCCGACTTATTCGAGCTCATTCTTTACGTCTTTGGAACCGTTGGCGGTTACAGAGGTCTGTGCGATGCACCCTTGGGACGTTAAAGGACTACTTAACACAAAATCAAATTTATCCTGCCCCTCGAAGATGGCCGCATAAGTCAAACCATCGTTACGCCCCTTTTTTTTTTCGTGAAAAGCAACGCATTTCACGAGCCATTTTACAGCGTGCTAATATACATCGCTGCTCGTTAGCGCCGCAATATTCTAATGCAAAGAAATGATATTGTCATTGTTCTTCTGCACGCATTTGGGCAGAGTCAGGAATTATCGCCACAGTCAGTCAGTCAGGAAGTATCGCCAAAGAAAGGCGCCTCGCTCATTCTTTCGGCTACTATCTGCAGCTGCTGGTAGTTATCTCGGAACCAAACGCAATGCCAAGCTGTCTCGTGGGCAGCTAAGTTAGCACAAACCAACAGTACTTCATCAAGTCGCGGATTAGGGTGCTTTGATCGCGGGGCTGTTGGGCGCATGGAGCTGGCTATCACATGGTATTTATTGAAATTTCCAGGATTTTATTTTTGCCGAATAAACAAGGCTCTGGCAAGGACTATTTTTCGGGAAAATACGTCGGACCACCGCTATTCATGGTGCTAATGTTTGTTCTATTGTGCATTGCGCCAGGTACTTAACATTCTAGGTGCTCAACGTTCTCTATACTATTACGATGGAAAGTAACGCGGCGAACACCACAGCGCCTACGCGCTCCGCCGTTCAAATTTTTTTTATGGCGCTTTTACCTAGGCGGTAAGAAAAAGACGTTAGAGTCATCCTAGAATGCGTCACAGATAACTTGAGGCCCTACTTTTTGGCCGATCCCCCTGTGTGGGTATGCGCTGTTGTACGCGGGGGACAACAACAACACTAGCATCTTTTCACTACCACCGAAGTAAAAACGTGTTTAAAAAACAGGACAACAGCGGAGCGCCTAGGCTCCTCTCTGTTCACGTTTCTTTATATCGTGGTAGTAAATGCCACGGCAGCGGAGCAATGAATTTTGGTCGGCGATCTTGTGGCCAGTTTGCACCCGCTGTACATTTTTGTGCAACAAAGCCTGGTAAGACATTCCGGTAATATTTATAACATATATGCAGCTGCATAATTCGCCGAAATTTGCATAATTTGCTAGAACGCTAATGGAGATTTTCGTGGCCCAACATTGTTGAGGTCAACAGGTCGCTTCACCTTGCCAACTGCAATTATTCTCAACTGACATTCGTCAATCGCAGTTTAGTGTAGCGGAAGTGTTATATCACTGCGCGTGCACGCCAGTCTTTCCTTGAGGAACAAAGCATGGTAAGACATGCCGGTAACGTTTACAACAGATATGCAGCTGCATAATTTGCATAATTTGCTAGAACGCTAATGGAGATTTTCGTGGCCCAACATTGTTGAGGTCAACAAGTCGCTTCACCTTACCGACTGCAATTATTCTCAACTGACATCCGTCAATCGCAGTTTAGTGTAGCGGAAATGTTATACCACTGCCCGTGAACGCCAGTCCTTCCATGAGGGAGACAACAGCTCAGTATCGTCGGCGTAGGCGTAAAAGGTGAGCTCAGCAGGAGGGATGCCAGGGGAATTTCCACTAACCATTTTCGCGTTCCATGGCTAAAAGTGCACTGCACTGCCTATTAAAACGTCGCAAACGCACACTTTGTTTCTTTTCGCTCCTTGTGATCGTTTTAATAGCGGTGAAGGCGTTCACAACACTGCACTACAGCGCGATTTTTATTCCTGGCTGCGGAGGCAATATTTTTGATGCAGCCGAAATGCTGAAATGCCCTCAAGGTTTCACTCCAAATTAAGGAACCCTAGTTGTCCGAAGTTGACCATATTTTCTACACGGCGGGCATCAACTCTTAGCGTCGGCGCATTTTGTTGCTCAAAAAATGTCTGAATGTACGTATAGGGTCTTTGGCACAAATATGGAAGCATACGCCTTGCGGCCTAACTTTTATATTTAATAGTCGGTAGAGTTAACTACGCTCTCACCATTCATGCAGATGAATGAAGAAAACTTTGCAGTGAACGCATATCGGTAACTACCTCGGAAGGATCTCAGGGCCCCGTCCTCGATGTTGTTTCACCTATTCATGCAGTCCCATCAAGTAAAACACGAAGTCGCCCACAATAATTTGATGTCTAAAGCAGTGTCATTCCTTCTGTGCCTTGCAGCACTCAACAAAGGGGGCGTACTACACGCCGCGGCACCGAAAGATCGCGCAACACCTGCATTACGGCCGCCGCAGCTCGGGACTAGACAAACCCCTACGTTAAGGCGCCATCTCTCTGCATTCGAGGGAAGGGCAAGGAGCAGCGATAAAGATACTTCCGCGCCACCGGGCGCAGTGTCCGCCCCAAATATATTCTTACGCCGTGGTTCTTATGCATGCGACGTTTCTTAAAGACTATAACAGAGGATTTTGAGTCAATAGCAAGCAAGCGTATAAATGTACTAAATTATACCTAAAGAATCAATCACGATGACTGTAAAAATAAATACTGGAAACATGCAAACATATAGTACCTTGAAAAGGCTTTTTGGGTCGACTTGCTATAATAATTACTTTATATTACATAATAAATTTTTAAAATAAGGATTCAAATTTATACTTTCAAGTGTGAATAGGAAAGATGTAGAGCAACACAAAAATGGCCCGTCTGAGGCGCTTCTGATGAGGTAGCGTTAGCGTAACCCTTTGTACTCGGCAATGATGAAACCCAGAAATTTACGAACACCCTGTGAAAGCCTGCTTCATGGGCCTAAATTCGCCGGGATTACAGCGCCCTCATCCGCGAATTGGTAGAGCGCTGCCTGCAACAATACTTAGCATTGATGTTAGTTCCGAGACAAACGCCAGCTGCTCCTGACGGCCTGTTTTTTGTTCGGCGTGTCGTCAGCACCGTTGGTGTGTTCCTGAAATCCGCGTCAAGCATTAAATCTCCCATAAGTATACTCGGTTCATAATACTCAAGGTTTACATGCTAAGGTTTTTTTTCACACTGGCATTTCAGTTCTACAATTCAGAAATGTAATTTTCTTACTATTGCATAGAAGTTTCTGCAAATAGAACTGGTAGCATTAACGACACCGGTCGACGTATTTATTACACGCACAGATTAGATGGCCTGGTTAGGCGTAGGAAACTCTAGTTAGTTTCGGTTCCAACTACTTCCGTGCCCGTGGTGGCGGTAGGAGAACGGATGTTTTATTGTCAATAAATGCTACACTGACAAAGTACGCGAGGTGTTACGGCGATGGCCGAATTGTCTGAAGCGTCGTGAACCGAAACTGTCCTGTTTTACAGCGGTCACTCGAATCGCACTGTGGGATGAAGCTTTTTCGTCTGATACCTACGTATGTCATGACAACTATACTATGCTCCATTTAGATTTCCTCGGTTATATTTTGAGGAAGTAGGGTTGAAGTCTGAAGCTATCTGAAGTCTGGCATATATTGAAGTTTTGTACCCCCGTCTTTTTCAGGAGATGGTAGTGCCATTTCGTGTGAACGAAGCATTGTGTATAATTGAGCGCGTAGGAACTGACCCTGTCAAAGCGCTCTGAGGAGGGTCGTATTGATCACACAAGTCGCTCAGAGGACGTTGTCGAGAAAGGCCACTCATCCATATGTTAGGGACTCAATCCCATTCAGCTATTTTCTGCTTATCTTGATATATTTTATCGCGGGAAACTTCTATATTAAGGGACTGCTCAATAAAAATAACGTACAGGGCTACACCTACAGGGCTACACCTGCGGCTTCTGTGTTAGTTCATGCAGTCTTTCGGGGACCTTTGGAATCTTTGATATGTGGGCCGATAACTCTGCTTGCGAGCCCTTCATGACAACAGGGGCATTCAGCCATTTCCGTTGAAGACTACTGAAAAGGCGCCGCATAAAAAATTAATACAGAAAAAGTGTCTCCAAAATAGCTTCGTGGATTCTGAACGAGTGGTACACACTTGCTGTGCAAAAAACGAAATATGGTGCCGAAATCCTCAGAACGAATCATATTGCTATAAAGGGGGGAATATTTTAAGATTAGCAAGGACATATTTTATAAGACTAACGCTTTTCTGTTTAGTGCCAGAGAAAGTTACGTGTCTCGCGTCATGACCAAGCGTCAAAACACTTCTCCGTTTCTGAACTGAACTACACGAAACAGTGACGAATATTGAGTGTGCAGGCCGATCCCAGTACCTCTGTACTGGTCTCAGTAAGTACAGAGCAGAAGTTGGTAGAAATAAAGTGTGCTCAGATTTCTCGCTTTTTTGTGGCCAAAAAAATCAGTGCGACTTTATCGCCCAAGGAGCGGCACAAAAAGTTTTTAATTTACAATAAGATGAATAACGTGCAAGTGAAAGAAAACATTCGTTTACTAGATTCTCATCGTTGATAACCGGACTGTTCAGGCCGGCCCATTTACCTAAGATGCCTTCTGTGCTGATGTCCTGCGAGTTCCCAGGGAAAAGTCGCTATGTTATTGTAATCAGCAACTTTCGTCCGCATTTTTTTCTAACTTAGCTATCTAGTGTAAACTCTTCTGCTGCCGTATATATTAGTTTTCATATCGATACAATTGGTAACTGCTAAATAAAATGATCAGCCCTTAACGGAACCATTTTTTGTCGCCAATGGTGCCAAAATAGTTAGGTACGTGCTGCCATCTGTCTGGAAACCAAAAAAAAAAACTCTTTTGAGGAGACCTGCCCGCTTCCACCAGACACAGAGTGCCAAAAAACAAAGGGCAGAACAAAAGCCTAGCTGAAGCTAGTATCCTCATGACGCCTTGGCATGGGCGTCCTACTCGGCATATAATGCGACGCTGTTATAAATCATATGTTTCACTGCTTCAGAAACACCACATTCTGGGCACATCGCTCATCGGGATTTCATAGTCGCAGTAGTCCGGTAAAACATCTTAGTGATGATTGGGGTAATCAATGGTACGCTCGAAACTAGTGCCTTATGGTGAGGGAAGAACTCGGGGCTTGAGCATCTTCTTGCAAACGTGTTTGGTGGAGCATACCATAGAGAGCGCATGCCCTCTCTTTTAGCAGCCGCACCTTTCTGGTTCTTGCTTGCCATCTACCTGCAGCGTTCACACCAGATCGTTCCGCATCTGCTATATCTATTGCACTGCCGCAAAAAGACTTACGTGCCACGTCGCTACTGTTTAAGTCAGGTGTGCGGTTGAGCAGACGTGAGTTCAGAGTTGAAATATGTTCGACTTTATGGTTTAGAATCATACCGAGAAGTGAGTCTGCACGTTTACCGCGACCATCGAGAGACGTGAAAAACAAAGGCCAGTTAATCAAATAGTCATAAACAATATTGATACGTGGCGGCTAGAAGCAGTAATAGAAACAGCAGACGTAATCTGCTACGCAAGGGACCGACGGCTTGGAGTAGTCTCACAGCACACAAGCTTGCACCTCAGCGTCGTCTTCTTAACAAAACCACTTCGTCGTCCTCCCAGCGTCCGTAGCATGACCCCCCTCGCGGCAAAAGCACCGTCCCGGTGCGCACTACACAGGCCAGCTAGACGGCGAGTTGTAAGGTTTGAGGCGGGACACATGGACGATGTCGGTGCGGGGAGCAGCGGCCGAGGATGGCGGATGTAGCGGGGTGATCTCGTACGTCACCGCGGTCACCGGACGTACGACCCGATAAGGGCCTGTATATCGGGGAAGCAGTTTTTCACAAAGGCCCACACGGCGGGAAGGGACCCAGAGTAAAACAAGAGAGCCAGGAGAGTAGGTGACTTCACGACGGCGACAGTCATGACGTCGTTTCTGATTGACTTGGGAGGCTGACAGCCGCTGGCGGGCGACAAGACGGGCAGCGTCGGCGCGAGCGATGGCGTCCCGAGCGTAAGGACTCGTGGAGGCGGTGGCGGGCAGCACACTGTCGAAGGGCAGCAAAGGATCGCGGCCAAAGAGAAGATAAAAAGGGGAGAAACCGGCTGTATCGTGACGCGTAGAATTGTAGGCGAATGTAACAAATGGGAGGCTAATATCCCAGTCGCGGTGATGGTCGGAGACGTACATGGAAATCATGTTGGTGAGGGTACGGTTCAGACGTTCAGTGAGCCCGTTCGTCTGCGGATGGTAGGCCGTGGCGAATTGATGACGGACGGAGCAGAAGCGGAGCAGTTCGGCGACCACTTTGGAAAGAAAGCAGCGGCCGCGATCGGTGAGTAGGTGACGGGGAGCACCGTGGTGGAGAATGACGTCGTGCAGGAGAAAGTCAGCGACATCAGTTGCGCAGCTGGTTGGGATCGCTCGGGTAATAGCGTAGCGCGTGGAGTAGTCCGTCGCGACCGCGATCCATTTGTTTCCCATAGCAGACACCGGAAAAGGGCCGAGCAGGTCGAGACCGACACGGGAAAACGGGTCTTCGGGGATGGGAATCGGCTGAAGGTGTCCGGGAGGGAGAACCGAGGGCGTCTTCCGTCGTTGGCACAGCTCGCAAGCGGCCACATAACGGCGGACAGAACGGTATAGACCGGGCCAAAAGAAGCGGCGGCGCACGCTGTCGTAGGTGCGGGAGACTCCAAGATGACCGGCCGTGGGAACGTCATGAAGCTGCTCAAGGACGCTGCGGCGCAGGTGTTGCGGGACCACGAGCAAGAGGTCAGCGCCGTCAGGCCGCATATTGCGCCGGTAGAGGACGTTCTCATGGAGCACAAACGGGGCAAGGGACGCATCACACGGCTTGGATGAGGGCCAAGGTGTTGTCCGGCAGTGGCAAGGAAGAAACAGCGGGCGTCATCGCCTCCAGTTCGCGGCGCACGATACGGGTTAAGTTAGCAGGGTCGGAAGGCTGCCGCAATGTTGGCAGATCTTCACACGAGGAGCTAGCAGCAGTGTTCGGCAGCCGGTCAAAACGGTGAGAAATGCGCCGGTGTTTGGCTTGCTCGAAACGCCGGCACACCTCAAGAACAGAGGCGACCGTGGAACAGTCTTTGCATAGAAGCAGGTTAAAGGCATCGTCGGCAATGCCTTTCAGTATGTGGCCAACTCGATCTGCCTCGGACATGTCTTTATCCACTTTACGGCACAAGGCGAGGACGTCTTGTATGTACGCTATGTATGGCTCGGAGGAAGTTTGGGCGCGTGACGCGAGGGCCTTCTTGGCGGCGAGTTGGCGGCCGATGGGTTTTCCGAAGAGGTCGCGGAGCTTCTGTTTACAGATGTCCCATGAGGTCAAGTCCTCTTCATGGGTTTCGAACCACACTCTCGCGGTGCCGGTCAGATAAAATATGACATTAGCGAGCATCAGCGTTGGATCCCACCTGTTGTGCGTGCTGACGCGTTCGTAAAGGGCCAGCCAGTCGTCCACATCAACGTCGTCGGTACCGCAGAACGTGCCCGGTTCGCGGTGGTGGGCGACGACGACCGCTGGCGGTGTTGACGGAGAGGGAGATGGCTCGGACTCGTTAGACATGGTGGCGAGACGGCGGCCACGGCGGAGAGCCAGCTTGAGGTCGGGGATCGAATTTAGCAACCTCCACCAAATGATACGTGGCGGCTAGAAGCAGTAATAGAAACAGCAGACGTAATCTGCTACGCAAGGGACCGACGGCTTGGAGTAGTCTCACAGCACACAAGCTTGCACCTCAGCGTCGTCTTCTTAACAAAACCACTTCGTCGTCCTCCCAGCGTCCGTAGCAATATTGACTGGCAAAAGCTCAGGTGAAGTAAAGTTTTGTCAGTGGGCCTAAATCAGTACCCTTGGTTATCCCCGGGAATGGGCAATCCGCTGAATGAGTGTTCTCATCTTCCCTCGGAAAAAAACAAAAAGTTATGGATCCTGGCTAACGATGCTAGAAAAGTCGACTTTTCAGACTGAGAACGTACTAGCCGTTCTTATTTACGACTTTAAGCTTCGGGTTAGAGCGAGAGAAGCGTCTCCAGTTTGCCTTAGTGATTCAACTCAGTTTCTCTCTGAATGCCGAACTAGTACCATTCGCAACGCTATGCGCAGCAAATAAATGAAAGGTAACTCACCTTCATGGTGTCTCTAAGTTTTTTTACTTCCTCTTCCAAGAATTTGCATCGATCACTCCCTTCCTCATCACTCTGGCGGCTGGGAATAGAATATAATTAGGAAACTTATATTAGGTGAGAGGGTATCTCTCTAATCGAGAAATCATGACGATGTGATCATACTATCGGTCGCTTTCATATGAGTGAAAGGGCTCGTCGGTTCACCTTTGTAGCAAGCGGCAGCACACGGCGGCAGCTTTAACTTGGCTACGTTTGGTTCGTACACTTGATCTCACTTATAAAAATACCCGGCGCTTTTGAGAACTAAGGTATACTCCAGTTATTATCTTTATTTCAGGTGGAAATGGGAGCTACACGATGGGATACCATGTCTCGAAGAATACAGACGATTATGCAGTAAGATTACGAAATTAAGTAGCCCCGCCCCGGTGGCTCAGTGGTTACGGCGCTCGGCTGCTGATCCGAAAGACGCGGGTTCGATCACGGCCGCGGCGGCTGAAGTTTGATGAAGGCGAAATTCTAGAGGTCCGTGTGCTGTGCGATGTCAGTGCATGTTAAAGAACCCCAGGTGGTCGAAATTTCCGGAGCCCTTCACTATACGGCGTCCCTCATAGCCTGAGTTGCTTTGGGACGTTGAACTCCAACAAACCAATAAACCAAAGGAAATGAAATAGAGCTCTTCGGTGCGCACACCCTCATTAAGCGTGCCCATAAAAACTAGTTTTGTTGCATACCACATTGCTGTCCCTGGCTTAACACGAAACTCCTTACACTCTAAGTAGTTTACCCTCATTTTGCATAGAAATTTGCAACACTCATGGACAGACTGAGTTGCCACAACCACTATCACTTTTCGTGACTAAATATACACGGCTTGACCTTTAGTGCTAATACACCATAGCTTAGCGTGCACTGTTTGTCCGCAGCAAGCAACGTATTGTCCTCTTCTACATCCAAAGGCAGCAACAGAAGAAAAATGTTAATTCTGTGAGCATTGTGGAATCCACCTGCAGTCTCGTCGGCTGAGAGCCAGGCGCTCGTCGCTAGACCACAACTACGGGGGGTTAATCTTTTCGATTACGTGGGTTGAATACGCTACATGAGAGCTGTAAATGTAGTCCAGTCACAGGATTCAAAACGTGTTACTATTATTCATGCAGTGTGTATAGCTAAGCATTTGCAGTAGACTTACATATACTTTACGACATAAATGATGGACGGCGTTCTTGGTTCGATAAACGCAATCGAGCCGCATGTGTATACTGCCGCAGTGTTCCGGCAATGCCGTGATCGTACCAGCGTTCACTCCTCAACTCCCGGCGCTCCATCGGCTCCGTCTTCTTTCCACGCCGCTGTAGTGGTCGTATGGTTCATTATGTCTTGTGATCACGGCAATAGTGAGCCCGACGGAATCGAGCGCACGGTGTCGTGAGTGACTCACCGTTCTCATCTCTGTGAGACACTGTTGAACCGCACGCCTCCGCAATGTAAATAAATTCGGTATATCTTTTACGCGCTTTACGCAACTGGCACCAAAATATGATTCGATAAATTTCGTATACCTTCTCACTTGCCGATCGCTCCGATGGAACTAAGCCTTTCTTGAAGCAGCAGCCATTCCCGCCGTGCGGACAGCAAGTGTGCGGTTGTCCATGTACTAGCATATAAGATTTTTTTACTTGACAGGTACTCTCGCGGTCTTCGCTTATAAGAGGCCAAAGCTTGAAATGTGGAGCCGTGAAAACGAGCGGGAGCTAAAAATGATGTCATTCGTCTCGCCATTTGTCTTGTTGCCAACAGTGTTCAAACATTTAGTTTTGAAATGTACACACGGCTGAATTGCTGCGCGCTTACACTCTTCGCGGACCAAATTTGGTCTCCGGTGTCTTACGGCCGTCTTTACTCCCAAGAGGTAGAAAAATCGCTTACAGCGTAGGGTTATTCTACCAGAAATTGCAAAAATACCAGCGCTGTTGCTATTACATCACGCCACTTAACGTTTCCACTCGTATGAAGTAATTACATCACAAAACTGAGCTCCTTCGCGAACACGTAAAAAGCGAAGTATTCACCTTTTTGAGGGGATGTCGTTCAGAATTATATCTTCTGGATAAATTTTTACACGTTTTTCATGCTCTCTTGAAGCCGCTTCTTCCCTGGTCTCTTGGTGTTCCATGCGAAGCTTCAAGCACTCCTCAACGTGCGCCTGTTTCAGGGAACAAAGGTTCCAGAGTTTTCGGCTCAGTACTTTTATAGCGCACGAGGGCAACTAATCTAACTAGCTGAGCAAAAAATTGAAGCACAACCACCAGGCCTGCTTTGTGTGACAACCTCATATTTACGTAATTCAGAAGTTTCTGGCAGAATGAATCAGAAATATTGAGTGACTGTTTTACTGACTGAGTAAGTGCACGGCTTATTACGAGACTCGTTCATTCATTAGTGCAGTACCTTAGTTTTGATTAGTGCGCAAAGATAAAATTTGACAACAACCAGAAGGCCAGCTGTTAGGGTCGTGTCTCTCGTGGTACCTTGGGAGGGTCACCTTGAACAAGCCTTAAGGAAGCGGAGACGCTTGATCAGGCTTGAGCAAGCGCCCGCGCGTTTAAGAGCACGCAAAATGTTTCACACACCACTGATTCTCATCTCATGTTATTTGCAGCTGATTGTGTTTACACAGAATGATCGAAATACACTTCGATATTTTTCTGCCAGAATAAACGATGAGTAACACATGAATTACATCTTTACATGCGTGTTATGCGCCCAGCGCGTTACAAAATATGTGAATAGTTGACACCGTCAATTAATAAATTTCCCCGGGGGCAGACGATTCTCGTCCACCAGAAAATCAGGCAGACCGATGATGACAGCGCTTCAAGCGGGCCACATGAACGACTTGTGTCTTGCGCGAACGGCGTTTATCCATCGTCCCCTTGACGAATACGTAATTCACATCATTCAGTCGTTCCAACACAAGTAAGGGGCTATCGTACTTATACAGAAACTTCTGATATAATCCTGTCCTGCGGGTTGGCGTCCAAAGCCAGACAAATTCTCCAGGAGAGTAAGTGACTGCACGATGATGTAGGTCGTAGTATTCTTTCGAGCGGCGTTGAGAAGCCAGTGTACGTAAACGGGTTACACGACGAGCTTCTTCGGCACGGCAGAATATTTGGGCAACGGACGCGTTGGAATTGAGGGAAAACGGGAAATGGAAAACGTGAAGAGAAACGGGCTTGGTGGTCTTATAAACTTGCAGCCTCTAAGAACACTGGCGTATTCGATGGAGGGTACAAGAGAAGCCAAGATGACAGGATGTGATGTCATCGTGCATAGCATGCGAAACTTGCGACCGCAGATTTTTTGGGACGACCAAAAGCAGGGCAGCACCATCGACGGAGTAGTTCTTTTTGAACACAGGACATCTTTAATAATAAAATAAATGGGGTTGAATCTACTCGTCCTTCTGCCGCTTCTACAATGGGCTGCAGTGAAAGGTCGCTGCGTTGCTCTCGGCTAGAGGTCGCCATACTGGAGAACGTCGGCTCGAACGAGGCTAAACACCCTTCGAAACCGTCGTCTTCCTTGGCCGAGGTTGGAAACGGGTGCCGTGACAAGCAGTCTGCATCACTATGATGCTGGTCCTTTGTAGCCCGGTTTCTTAATTTTGTGCACGAGCGAACCAGCGGAGTTCGCTAAAGAGTATATTAGGTTGCAGCAATTTTCAAAGGGTAAAGCATGAAAAGTATTTATTCTAAAAAGCGTGCTCTGTAAAACTATGGCCGGGACTGTGCATTCAAAATAAAAACATTCGATTTCGATGCATTCAGTTTGCGTACCGCTGAGTTTCCCCTGATGCTATCGATAACTACCTGCCCTTTTTGTAAAATATAATAATTTTTCCGTGAGAATGTTGTCTAATAAAGCGGCTATAATGGACAGCAAGAATTTTTGAGTGCGGAGTTTGGAAGCCCATGCAGCCCCCGCAGTGGGCGCGTGTATATGCTGTATGTAGTGGCACAGTAGGAACAATATGACGCTGACCGAACCTCTTAACCACGCATTCAAGTGTTTCAGCTGTGAGTGTCGGTACTAAGCACAACACGCACGAACTCACTACGAATTCCGATGTTTCTTCTTTCTTTTTAAATTCCTTGCGGTCCGTTTCGGTACAACGTAAGCTGGCCGAAGTTTTCAGCGCTCAACCCATAACTTGGAAGCCTTCCCTCTCTGGTATTGCCCTCATGTTGTGGAGCATTGTTTGACTGCAAGAAATAGCCACTAGAGGCCTCTTAACTTGGTTTATTGTGCTTTTGTGGTCAATTATCTGGGTCTGGGTGGATTATTAGGAGTGTGTTAATTTTCTGAAGGCGCTTTAAGATGTTATAAATTATCATCGCTTCGTACAAATTTTCAGTAACCCTGGATTTTACCTAAGCACCGTTATAGCCACAAAAGTGACCTCTGGTTTCCTGCACGCCGCGCTATCTCTGTGCTTTGAACTCCAATCACATTAAACACATTTATTACCTAGTTTGTCACAATCTCCGGGTCCCCGGTGCACTGTACCAAGCGTCAGCCTATTCTGATTAATATCGGTGAACTTCCAGTCTACGGTATTCGAATCTTTGCCGCGGCAAGTTCCTGAGCATGTATTATGGAGCTATTTAGCAGAATTAATTCCGGGGCGTTCCACCATCGCGGTTTAGATTGGTTTGCTTTGGTTTAAGTGGTTGTGTGGTCCAAAGCGACTCACGCTGCATCGGACGCCTTAGTGGAGAGCTGCGGATAATTTCGACCACCTGGAGTTTTTAACGGGCACTGACATCGCCCAGTGCACGGGCCTATCTATAGTCTTTACATCTCCACTGAAAAGCGGCTACCACGGCCGAGATCAAGCGGGCGTCTTTTGGGTCAGCAACCGAGCCCCATAGCCACTGAGCCACCGTGGTTTGTCTGTTATACCACCACGAGCATCATCGAAGCTGGCGGTAACGCAACCCTACTTACGTAAGCCATCGATTGTCACTCTGGCGACTGCGCCCTCACAACACAAGTGCCCCTGCATCTAGGACTTTTGTCCCTACTGAACTTGTGCAGCCTCGCGAACATTGCGTACAACTAAACCGTCCCTTTGGTATAAACACTCATCAATGAAAACGACCTAGACAAAAATATGATTGAGCATTTGCTTGAAAGTTTTCTTAAAGCATGCCTTGCCATGGAATTTTCAAAGCCATATTAAGCAGATATCCACTAAACAGAACCAAGAGTTCTTCACCATGATTGGTTAGAAGGCATATGAAAGTAATGAAAAATATACATTCAAGTCTGCCCGCAGCAATTTCTACATTTCGGTATGATGCATCAGTTGCAAGTTCTCGGCTAGTCCTATTCATGTATAATTGTTGTAAGAAAACTACTCAGATAATAATAATTCTCTAGAATAAAGCGTGCGGTTTTATATTTGAGAAAAAAGAAATTGTGCCTGCTACTGTTGCTTCAGTTTGCAAAACACGACCGACTATGAGACTCCGGTTTTTTATAATCTGCTCCCGAATACAGCGCAGGCTGTATTTGATACGCTCATTGAGGGGTCTCTTCCGGTGGTGCCTCGGGGAAGCCGGTCCGGAGCCGGAGCAGAGCTGACGAGACGACATCAGCCCGTCGCGCAAGACCTAAGCTTGAACAGGCCTGGAGCGGCATACAGCTACGCGTGCTGCGCGTGACGTCATGTGAACTGCGCAATAATTGGAAAACAGCGGGCAGAGGCCATTGCTGTTCATCATAGCTAGGGTAAGGAAGAAACTCGTGGGCGTGACCGTGAGTGAAAACGATGTCAGCGACCGGAGCCAGCCGTGCTCGCCGCCAAGCGTGAAGCACATCAGCTCCTTAACCAAACTGAGTAGGTTGCCCCAATGACACCTAGCGTCAAAAGCAGATAAGAGCCGTTCGGCAGATAATTCAAGCTCCAACCTTTCGAAAACAGTCTGCCGATGCAGCACGCCGGCGACGGACATCTAAGCAGAATAATTTCACTATTGTTTCTTTCACTGCGTTAACACCTTTCTTCGCGTAATCATTATAGCATGCAAATAAGTACGCATTTGCGCATTACCACTCTTTTCTAGTCACCCATAAAGTTATATTGTTTTTCGAAAATGTAAAATACTTGTTCTTACCTCTATTTCATTATCTTCGCACTCTCCACAGCAGATTGGACACATGAATTCTATGTTAGTTCCTTTCCTTTCTTGGGTCGCATCATTGGCCATAGCAGCGTGCGAGTGCTGTAAGTTTCCATCGTTATCCTGGCTCTGGGGTGAGCAAGGAAAAGAAGGCTAGGGAACGCTCTAAAGGACTGGTGCGCCACTCAAAATTAAAATCGTAACATGTGAGTTCATCTAAACACAACGGTGAAGCTGACTCACAATTAATTTCTGCTCCCCTTAGCGAGTCCTGTGCCGCTGATTAAAGTCAAAACACCGCGATAACAGTCGAGCCCACTTATAAGGAACCTGATGGTACCGTCGATTGCGTTTGTTGTATCAGAGGCTCATACTAAATTAACTTCTCAAGTTACAGCCAAAAATGCAAAGTTACACAGTGTAATTCTGTTATGGGTACGTGTTTTGTTCAAACAAGACCATATTGCGGCGTTTTCCAAGTTCCCAGAGCACTCACATGCACCTCACCGATAACAGAAGAACTTGCTTTGGGGCTAGTTGGTTCATGATTGAAGTTCAGAATGGCGCAAAAGACACACACACAGGAAAAAAGGGATGACACAAAGGCGCTCTTTGTGTCATCCCCTCTTTTCCTGTGTGTGTGTCTTTTGCGCCATTCTGAACTTCACCGATAACGTTACTGCCAACAAGCTGCTTTAAGGATGCGATATATTTATGTAACTAATCGCGGTAGAACCCTCCGTGGTAGCCTATAGTAGTTCGGCCTCCTCGTCATCGTCAGCAAATTCCAAGCAATGGGAGAGTGTTCGTACTTCGCGTACTATCATTTTAGTCAGTGTGTGGCTCTCTGATGGCGCGCCACGTGCACCAACGACGTCATCTCATGTGACATCATGTTGGGGCTTGCGGCGCATTGACGACGCGTGGCTACAAATAAGCATGCGCTCGATAACGTAGGTGTTGGGCAAAGTCCTCCATTGTTCTTTGGGTGACAAACTGTGGCTTACGGAAGCAACTGTTGATACACGGACGCCACAGTCAGCTCTCCGAACAAACTTGTTCCATGGGAGGGAACAGTCACTCGAACTGAGACGTCGGCACGTTCTCAGTCAATTTTTATGAGTATGCGATGGTGACGGGTCGCCGATAGAAAACATCGATCGCGTGAATTATGCCATCGTCAAGTGGCAGGTCTGGCTCGTTGCGTTTCTCGAAAAAATAGCTTGGTCGCCGTAGTGACAAAATGCAGCACATGCTGCGCCACAAGACTGTCCAGCACGAACAGAATCTAGAAAATTTTTTCAAGCCACACGGGAAGCAGGTCACAGATTTACGTCGAGTGGCGCACTCGACGACCAAATTGTCGCGCATCGTCAGGTCCTTTGTGTCGTGCACACTGCATGTAGCTTCCAAAGCGCTGCACCCTGCTAGCTTTCCCGAGTACGCACGGCGGCCGCTAGCCGCTGTCTTCCATGCTCGGGCATTAAAATACGGTAACTCCAAGCTTCATCCTCATCATCACCAGCCTGACTACGACTGCAGGACTAAGTCCTCTCTTATGCCTCTCCAATTAAGCCTGTTTTTTGACAGCTGCGGACACCGCATCCACGCAAACTTGTTAATCTCATCTATCCACTTAACTTTCTGCTGCGCTTGCCTTCACTTGGAATCTATTTCTTTACCCTTAAGGACCAGCGGTTATCTTGCATTCTTGTTACATGCCCTGCGCAAGCCGATTTCTTCGCCTTGATATTGACCACGATGACATTAATCAGAGTTTGTTCTCTCACCCACTCTGCCCACTTGAAGTCTCTTAACGTTACACCGATCATTTTTCTTTCTATACCTGGTTGCGTTGTCCTTAACTGCAGCTGAACCCTTTTCGTTTGCCTCCAAGTTTTTGCCCCTTAAACGTGAGTACCGCAAATATAGAAGTGTTATATACTTTTCTCATGAGGAAAATTTGACGTCACGTTTAATCAGCTTCATTCAAGAAATACGTTTTCGGCGGCCGCATTTTTGGCACAAAGCTGTGTCAGCTTTTTATACATCCGTAAATTTTTAGTTTTGTTGCTTTTGGTGGTTTTCGTCTTTCCTCAGAAAGACGTGGAGGTGATGTCAGGGGGGCTTGTAGGTGCTCGTCGCTATCCGCTTCGGAGAGAAACAAAAGTTTCATACTCTAGGGCTAGTTTACAGCGCCTTTTGGTTCGCTTTAAGCGAGTTCTGCGGCGACACTTTTTCGTTGTATCTGAAAAGCAAAGCCATTTGCCCTAATATGTATTTTGACTGTCGAACCACTTTCTTTCGTAATAAGCGACTATTCGTTATAACTGCAGTCATGATAACTGGGCTCGACTGTATTTAAGCGCCAAAGAAGAAGTAAGAACTGAATCGTTAAGGACCTTTAGCGCAATAATGAGCATCTTACGTAACTGAAGAAGTAAATTACAGGTTCGGAGCCTTCATGATCACTGCCTTCTGAAAAAGATTGGAGTCCATGATTATAAACACTGGACAATAGGAACTATGTGACATACCACAAAATATAATAGCCATCAATTGTAATAGCCATATTTGGAACTTTTACGCCGGCATGACCCACGATATCTCGTCATTGTTATTACCATGAGTGGTTAGTTCAAGTTTTTAAAGCTAATTCGCATCAGATTATCACCGGTCAACGGGACTCCGTGCCCAAGGCGTTCTGGGGGTTTCCGCGAATTCGCGGGATCGTCTACCCCACCAGCGGCAGGCAAAATCCCGATAGAATGCAATACACCCCATATGGAGCGCTATGTGAAGGCGTTATAGAGAACATCAGGGAGTCTAAACTAAACCTGCGCCCTTCCTACAGAATTTTTTTCTCTCCCTCCTACGAACCTCTCCTTCACCTCATCTTACACCAAGTGGTCAGCTGATCAAGAAGAGAAAGGCGCCTTAATGTCCTTATAACACGAAGTGTAATGTCAGTTATTGTCAAAACCGGCGCTGAATATGGAGAGATACACTAGCTAGATCTAAGAATCTGAATGAATGCTGGATTTTACTAGATTTTCGAAAGACAAAGTGTTGCGCATATCTTCACGCTTCCAGCGCCTTTTCGATGCAAATAACTGAGAGCATGACGGGCGGATTGCGCGAGAACAGAGCTGGCATTTTAACAATAACAATTCATGGTAAAAATGCCATCCTTGAATATTCTACATGATTCGAATGGCCTTAGTTTGTGTTTTGGAAGAAAGTTCGTTTCCCGCTAGCATGGCAATGTGCTGTTCTTAGTTTCTTTACCTTATACGCAGTACACACGAGAGCGCCATATATTTTAATCATTTGAATCGAATATATTTTTACGTTTATCATTTATTGACCTCAATTTCAATAATTTCTGCAGGAAACCATGCGTGCATGACGTGATCAACTATACCGATTGATAATTGGTGCACACTTGTTAAAGAAATGATGCGCAGCTCAATTTAAGATGCACTATGATATTGGCTTTTTACAATTCTTATTTATGTATTCGAAAACTCTTAGCCTGTAATGATTGAGACGGCGACATTTTCGCTCCTAAAGTGCACATTTAATTTTTGTGATCATTTCTGATATTTCCTTGGCTTATTACCATAATTAGCAAATACTGTAATTTATAAGATATAGATTAATACATTCCTAGCAACAGCTGGATATCTCTGCAAATATCTGAGCTTGCTCTTTAGAGGTTTGGTAAAAAGTGTTGACAGGCTCCTAGTTTACCAACAGCAGTGCTTCGCAGCTCGCCGCCTCTCTTCCCGAGGATTTGCGTACAAGGAACACTTTCTTATAAATCTTTTTGTTCGTGTGATCAACCGACAGTAGAAGTAGTCTCAGTGTTAATGAACGTTTGTACGTACTGGTGGGGTTCAAAAAGACGAAATGCTCCAAAATATGATAATGCGTTAAAAACGGTGATGTGTTTATCGCATGTTCTTCACGAACTCATCCTGATTTCTATTAATTTTGTTTGTTTGGTTTGGTTGGTTTGGTTTATGGGGTTTAACGTCCCAAAGCGACTAAGGCTATTAGAGACGCCGTAGTGGAGGGCTCCGGAAATTTCGACCACCTGGGGTTCTTTAACGTGCACTGATATCACACAGTACACGGGCCTCGAATTTCTCCTCCAAAGAAATTCAGCCGCCGCGGCCGGGATCGAACCCGCGTCTTTCGCGCCAGCAGCCGAGCACCATAGCCACTGAGCCACCGCGGCGGCTAATTTTGTTTGTGTCTCTTCGATTACTTCACAGTGTGCATGTATCTAATATTTACGATGGAACCATGCCTATCTCTCTCACCTACTATGGTATTTCTTTCCGAGCCCAAGTTCAAAACTCAATCCTGATGCATTGTTCTTGCTTAGGAGCGAAATCGCTCTATCTAGCCTCATATTATGACGTAGAAGAAGAGGCTAGCATTGGCGCGGGACGGACCGCTCGGGCTAAACCAACGGCCATTAAATCATTCCATCGCCATATTTCATGCAGCCCTGTCTTCATCGGCTTGCCGGCACGTAACATTTGGTGAAGATGCGGGGTTCCAAATGTCCCGCGACGGCCATGCGAAGAATAAGACGAGTTGACTGATTAAAATTAGATGACTTAATGGCCACTGGCCTTGGTCGAGCACTCCATCCCGCGCAACTGCCAGCTTCGTCTTCTTCTTCACAACATTAGAGTAACCTCGCTCCAAAATGGTACCAAGCATGAAAGCAGGATGAAAGTGGTGGCAGAAACAGCAATAATTAGGTCTCTTCTTTCCTCCTACACCAATCAACCGGCCTGTGTATTTCTATTCATTGAGCACATTGCTCTGATTTGTGTAATCTAGAAGCAAGGCAAACTAAGATAACGGTTTTTTTTAAATAAAATTTCGGTAGATAATTTATTGTGATTCCTCATTTAAGGAGCGTGCAGCCATGAACACTTGTATGTGGATTGATTTCGAGTGAAAGGTTAGTTGTTGTTCTGCACCTGTAATAACATATTTGTTTTCAACCTCTAGTATCTAACATCTTGGTGGATGACCAGGTAAACCACTTCTTTTTTGTGCAGTCGCCTAAATAAAATGATTAGCAGCGAATGAGCATGCTAGTTGCGACTTAAGTGCTCAAGGACGTGCTCAAAAAAAGGTTTGAAATGTCTGGAATAGGAGCTCCAAGTAATTCACCTGGTTTATCCCCGGTTGGTTTCGTTGCAGCTCCTTCAGTCTTTCGGAGTGTTGTCCAATGATGTGCTCCTGTAAAAGTCATTTTGTGAGCCCGAGATTATATGACATCGCCTCATTCAACTGTGTGCTATAAAATAGTTTAAGTCTTTTCAAATAAATGTTTGTCGCATGATAAGTGGTATTGCGGTCGGCCATTCAGTAAGGCTGTGATTGCTTTCATTTTCGTGGGCTTCACGTATTTCCGTCCTTGTGCTACACTGAATTAGCCATTCTTGCACGAAAGTAGTGTGTCCCAAACCATGTCGTGTTGATGTGTCAACTTTCACAACTTTTTCATCGTGCGCAAGCTATGCAAAATTTTCAGCGCCGGAAAGAGCCGTGTCACACATATTTTGCGATACAGCCTTTGCGGGCATTAGTTTTTGCTAATAAATTGGTATCAAGATTACAGTTTTTCACAGTGGGAAGCACATCTCTAACAAATATTGATAGCAACCACATATGCAAAGTTCCTTGGGTCAAATTATTATCATTCTCTTAATTGGAATGTCAGCGCTTAAGCCTTGAATAAAGATAACAAGCCGTTCACTGACGCGCCTGCACCAAATTTGCATTTGTGCGTTCTGATTTCATTTAAGGCACTCTGCGCTGCTCTAAAATTACATTTGGAATTATACAGCAGACAACAAAGGAAATATTCACTTTTTTACTGTCTTTAAAATCTTTAAAGATGTTCGCAAATTTTAGACTCGTTCTGAACGAATTTATTGTTTGATTTTTGTTCAGTGTAGTTCCTACGTTCTTTTAGACAGCGCATTTGCTCGCAAAATGAACAGCGCAGAATAATGAACATACTCCATATTTTAAGCTACTATTGTGATAAAGATGAAGTGTGGTAAGTGCGCTGCACGCACTCGCGCGCACGGGAGTAGAGAAGACGACGAAGTAGGAGAATACAGTTCGGCTCGACCGTATGCTACGTGTACTGTTTCATTCTAATTATCATTACTTACGATACAACATATTTTGGCGACGAGGATGCTGTTTTGATTCAGGACCTTCACGTGGACTGCTCACCATCTGTGATGAGCTTTTCTGGGCTTCAGCCACCACCGCCCTTCCTGCCGACTCCTGGTCGTCCTGCCCTTCCATGGGAGCAATGGGAGCTGGCGTTCCGGAATTACATGCTGGCCTCTGGTGCCTCTACTCTGGGCGCGGACAGGCAGAAGGCCATCCTGCTGAATTGCATCGGACTGGAAGGTCAGCGCATTTTTTATACATTGGCGCCGCCGTCGTCCACTCCAGCGCCTACAGCTGCTGCATCGCACTCCGGTGACGAGGCGCCCCGCCTTGACGAATTTGATGCGGCGATATCCATCCTGTCGGAGCATTACAAAGCGTCCGTGAATGTAATCGCCGCACGTCATCGCTTTCGCCGTCGAATTCAGGCTCCAGGAGAGACAACCGATGAGTACGTCGCTGTCCTTCGCAGCCTTGTCGGCGACTGCGGGTTTGGGACCATGGCGGACGATATGATCAAGGACCAGCTGGTGGAGAAGACGTCGAGTTGCCATCTGCGTGAGCGCCTACTCATGGAAGGCTCCTCCTTGACTCTGTAGCGCGCCGTGCTCCTTGCTCGACAGTGCGAGCAAGCTTCCCGTGAAGCCAGGGAATTGGCTGAGGAGGTCGCTCCAGTACAGCCTGTGGGATGCGAGCGCGGATCGAGACAAACACCACCTCATGCCCATTGCTGCAAGTGCCAAAGTCAACCATCACAACCTGCTGCTGCAATACCAGACCGCATGTGTTACCGCTGCGGTTCTACGGCCCACCTGGCGAACAACCCTGCATGCCGAGCCCGCAACCGCAAGTGTCGTCGGTGCGGCAAGATGGGCCACTTAGACTCTCTTTGCAAGTCGTCCGACCGTCCTGTTCAAGTTCAGCAAGTTGCAGATACTGCTGACACATCGTCGATGCCGGATGGCTCCAGCAGTGCATCTATTCTCAATGTTGAAAGTCAAAAAAACGTAATTTTCGCCTCGGTCCTGATTGAAGGCAAGTCCATCCGCTTCCTGATTGACACCGGCTCATCTGTGTCAATTATTTCTGAAGATCTATACCACCGATTCTTCGCTGAAAGTTTTCTGCTTAAACCAACTGCAGTTCAACTATTGGACTATTCTAAGTCTCGGATTATAGTCCAAGGCTGTTTTGTTGCCACAGCCAAGTTTCACGACCGTACCCCCTGCATCCTGTTGTACGTTGTCTCGGGAGGCACAACGCTGCTGGGTCTCGATTCCATTGCAGCCCTACAAATGAAGATCAAAGGTGCATCGTTGGAATGTCTTTCCACGACACCTGATACGCCTCTGTTACCTCCTGAGCTACGTCCACACTTCGAACATCTCTTCTCCAAGGAACTCGGAGTTGCTCCTCTGCAACCTGTCGCCTTCCCAGAGAAACCTTGGGATAAGGTTGCCATTGATATCGTGGGGCCTTTCGATCAAGCTCCCAGTGGCTGCCGCTTCGCGATTACTCTAATGGATTATTATAGTAAGTAGCCAGAGGTTTTCTTCGCTGATGCCATCACACCTCAAACCGTTCAAGAATTCCTGCTTGGCCTCTTTGCTCGTGATGGTTACCCTCAAGAGATTGTTTCTGACCACGGACCTCAATTCTCATCGATGGCCATGCAAACTTTCCTCCGCGAACGGGGGATACGCCATTGCTACTCTTCAGTGTAGCATCCCCAAGCTACTGGACTCGTGGAACGATTCAATCGAGTGTTTAAGTCCTATATTCAGCTGGCTCTGTGCGAGTGACGCGACCTACGTACAGCTATTGTGGACTACCTCGGTGTCTACCGGTGTACGCCCCATGCCACGACTGGAATTGCACCAGCTGTCCTACTTCATGGCCGGTTGCCCCGCACAAGACTCAACGTCGTAGGACTGCCGGATGATCAGTCCTTCTCAATGGATCCGACAAAAGCGCTTAAGCTTTTGCGGCAGAGGCTTGACGAGAAGCAAGCGCAGTACAAACTCTATGCGGACCAGCGGAGTGGCGCCAAGTGTCGTGATTTTCAGATTGGTCAGTACGTGCGTGTTCTCAAACCAACTGTGCGAGGCAAACTGCCAGCTCGGTTTTCGGAGCCTCGGAAGGTTGTGGAGCAGTGTGGACCTGCATCTTACCTGCTGGATGATGGGCGAGTGTGGCACTCGTCCAAGTTTTCTGCGGTTCGCCCAGAAGTAGTTCAGCAGCAACTGTCCTCCCCAGCTCCAGCGGCCCTTTTCGCTGATATTTCGCCGCCTATCGACGGCAACAGAATGCCACCGCCCAGTCCACAGTCCGGAACCGTGGTCCAGGGTTCTTCGGACGCGCCTTCAATCCATCTGATGCCAGCCGCTCAAGTTAGCTGCCCGGGTCCTTCATCGCACCTGGTTTCGCCCGCTCCGGAATCGGCAGCCGCTCCTCAACCCTCGTGTAGTACATCCACAGCGGCAACTGCGGCTTCACTTCCTGCGCCGCCTCGCTGAAGTACTCGCAAAAAGAAGCGGCCCGCATGGTTCAAAGACTATGACATCCGCTAGACATTTTTTTTTTAAGTGCGGCGAAAATGTGATAAAGATGAAGTGTGGTAAGTGCGCTGCACGCACTCACGCGCACGGGAGTAGAGAAGACGACGAAGTAGGAGAATACAGTTCGGCTCGACCGTATGCTACGTGTACTGTTTCATTCTAATTATCATTACTTACGATACAACAACTATCTGTAAAATGTGAAGCCTGCTATTCCTGGGCCAACGGATGAGAAACGAAAAAGAATGGACGGATAGGAATCAAGGAACCAATGGAAATTATGCCTCGTCAGAAAGCATTTCTGTCTTCGATCTGCCACACTGAACGTTGTAGCAGCTTGTAGAGGCTGTGCTCCTCACTGAATGCTGTCAGTTGTGCTAGAGAAAGCCCTAGGCGAGCTCCTCTTTCAATAAAACTAATGGTAGCTACATGAGTTATACGTGTTGGTTTAAGGTAAAAGTTTGTTTACTATGCTCTCCAGCGTGGTCAACGTGCTAAATTATGCTTTTACTTCTGTCCAGGTTAGTCGCACTACACGGAGTGTTTTTGACTCCAACCCGCTCTATGTACGGTTTTAGCGGTTGAACTTGTAATCATGTTCTGAATATTACACCTCGAACAACGAAGCCAACCCTTAAAGCTTCAGACATTCAGAAGAGAAGTACGTTTAATATCAGCTCAAGCACAGTTATGCAGGGGTTAGTAAAACACGAGGTGGCTGTAAGATTTAAGTCCTCTGACGATTCTATGAACTAAATTAAAACTTGCAATACGGCGGTATTTTCGCACCCTCATAGCGATGAGAGAATCCGGAAGGCGGCAAAGAGGGCAATAAATGATGAGGCCATCTAAGCCTTTGTTGTCGACAGGCTCCAGTTTGATGACCTACAAAAAGAACAAAAATTGGTATCAATATAAAGGGCTTGTAATTTGTGAGTTATCACTTTTTTTTACCTAAAAGGAGCATAATATAATCAAATGACTCAATTTTAGGTGTTTTTTATCACTACGCTCTCCTTTCGATCATTCGATCAACTTACTGCGGTGTGCCAATCGCTGGGCTATGAAATCGATGTATTGTGCATTCGCACTTTAAGGCGGCAGATCACGCTCACGTGGGCTAAGTGCTGCACTAGTGCAATATTTTAGCAGCATAAAGTAATCAACGCGAAAGCAAAGCATTTCTGTGCAGCTATGTGGATGTGGCACATATTTGCGATAAGCGCTGAAGATACTGAATCCCGACGTCTAGAGTAGATCTCAGCATGAAATTCCCAGCCAGCAATCCATACGTCGATACGTCGAGATTTATAGAATATACCGGCATAAATTGCTTCATTCAACGCAGTCAACTGTAGCAGTGAGTACTTCATTCTTAGCATGGAGAAAAGTTTTTGCGTCGGTATTGTTTGCTGTCGAATGCCATAGTCATGCAGAGTTCACAGTGCAGCTTGCGCTTGCTGCACTTTCACCTTTAGTGCATGATACTTCACACACTGGAGCATTCAGTTTGGAGGCTCGTATCAGTGCCAAGAAGTAAAAAAATTCGGGGTTGGCATAGGTCTCCCACCACGCAACGTGACAACTGATGAGAAGGCGACCTCTGACAAAATGCTAATTATTTAACTCAGGAAAAAGTAGCACTTGTTTTCAGTTTGCTCAACTGTTAAATAAATAATCCCTGCCGTCTTGCGGCGTTAAAGTAAGACTTTGAGAATGAACTTTAAAAAAGACAAAGCATTTTGTTTTTCAGAATGAATTAAGAGCATTGCAGGTCTAGAAATAAAAACCACAAAAAGTGTGACAAGAAAAGTGGGCTTGATGAAACGTTTTATTTCCTTCACCCTACTATGGAGAAAGGGTATTGTACGCGATGGCCTATACAGCACGTCCGGTCAAAAAGCCGTTGGCGTAGCCGGCAACGCGTGTGGGAAACAATCGGGGGCTGGGTAAAAGAATTTGTATGATTTAAATTTTAGTTCTACTGAATGACACTTGATTGCTCTGTGATAGGCGTCGAAGAGTTAATGAAATGACTGTAGTTAGTTGATAAATTGATTGAGGTGAGAAATGTAAACAGGAAAAAGATTGAAAAAAGGGGGTTCAAAGGTGTCAATATTCTCAGAAAGGAAAGCGAACACTTGATGCTAATTAAGCAAATTTAGAGTGTGTAATTGATGAATTAATATTCAAAGCAATTGAAAAAAAATGAACAATGCGTTCAAAGGAGTCATACTGCTCAGAATAGAAAGCCTAAGCCAATAAACTATCGTGCCATACCTTTAAAGCGGAGCTTAAGGGTCCTTTTCCGTTTTTTTTCGAGGGCGGTTATGGTTTTCAAATTCGCTCAGTGTACAATGCCATTACAGAGAAGACCTGAACCATATCTCACCTTCGTTCTCTCTGTCCTCTTGTCGCAGCGTCGACACATGTGTGTTGTGCCCGCAAAATAGCAAGGTCCACAGAGCATGTGCGGACACTGAAGTCTGTACAGTTTCTCCGGTATGCAGTCGCAGCTCGCACAGTGATCGAAAGAATTGGCTTCCCATGGGAGAGTCTTGCACAGGACCTTACAATCATCCCTAACCTGAAGAAATAAGTACGTGCTGGAAAATAGACACATTTTCTTTTTATTATTTGACTCCGGAGCTCGTTTGAAATCAGCGGTGTAATGCGTGAGACCCATCTACATTACTTACAATCGCACTTCATGAAATAAAAAAAATATCTTCAAAAAGCTTAGCATTTTGTTGCGAAAGACAGAGGTACTGCTATCCTTATCAATATCGTTCAAATTGGCGTATCTCAAAGCAGTCCCCTCCTTAAAACAGTTGCAGGATATGAACTTCAGCGGCACAGGAGAGCGGGTTTATGTAATAAATTAAGCACACTTTGGTAATAGACAGTGCATCATTGTATACTTGCCTGGCGGGGACGAAAATTCGACTCTTAATAAACTTAAACATCTTTCCGCTAGTCAGGCAATCGCTAACGACACCTGACATCAACACCAAAAACTTTTATACAACTCTTGATTTCCTTTTATTACAGTCCTTGGAATATTCATAACGTATTCATGACAATAGAAACCGTATTAAACACGCATTTGTTCCATCGTGATATGTATTTTTCAACAGATAAGAAAACTGAAACATGTTCAACCAGCTGACAATGAAGCTTCGGCAACGCCTCCGTTAAAGGCTGGCTGGAATTTTTTTATGTGACTCCAGCGACGACGCCGTTCTTCACGCGGCGGACCGAAATATGCATACCGGAGGGGAAAAAACGAGCTACTGTTGACAAAAGCTTACTGCTGAAGTGATGTCCTGTTCTTTTCATTCGTAAGCGCACGTACGAGTCGCCGTTATTTTTGCCGCGGCCAAAAAAACAAGGCAACATTCACCCACGATGCTCCGTCGTCTTCCTCAACAACATGCAACTTGTCACATGGTACATGACCACCTCTGTCACGAGGTCGCGAGGCTTGTGCGTAAAGATTGACATGACAGGCGGGCACCACTCTTGGTAAATCGCCGTCGCCAGTTTTAGAACTAGACTCGAATTTGCCAAAGAAAAGGCTTAAACTGGCTCTTTCCATACTCCGAAAAGATAAGCACCGAATGCAATGCATTTAAGGCTCAATATTGATGAAGAAATACAGGTCGCTACTTACGTACTCTCTTCCTTATACTAATAACGATAAACAAAAGACTGACCATCAGATCATGCGCATATGCAACGAATGTTCAAGAACAACTCAGAGGAAAAACTGTTTTCGCAGCTGAAAAATTTTAATTTAAATTGCTGGGTTTCTTTTCCTCACCGCATGAGAACACTGCATGTGATAACGTTCATATCTGTGACTCTTTTTAATCTAATATTTTAGCTTCCATTTAGGGCAAATTAATTCCTTTCAGACACTAGCTAGCATCTGAAACCCTCGACTCCGGCCTCCCTCAAAGCCCATATGTCGATTGGAGGTGTTAACCAAAACAATAAAAATAAAAAGGACGTATTCGCCCAGTAAAAGCGCTGGATCATTTTTTTCCCCAGCAAAAAAAAAATTATCCTCCGGATAAGCATTAGGTATTGCAGCGGTCAATAAAAATTACAGAAACTTCAAAGCAGCAGCCCACTCCCGGAAATCGGTAACGAAAAACAAGCATGTACATGTAGATTTTTTTTCTTATAATATACGGTATCGAGGATAGAACTCCTGGTTCTAGGAGAAAATCATGGTGTAGCAGATGTTTGCACTACGCTGTCGTAAGAATTGCGGCGCTCCAAATATCGGATGATATATGCCTCTGATTGGTCCTGTACAGTTCATTAGGAGGACTAAGCACTGTACATATGTAATACTTGCGATTTTTGCCGGATAAAACAGCAGGCAATAAATTTTTTCTAACTTTCAACAGTTCACTATTTCGTATCCACTTTAAGAGAATTTCTCTTAAACAGCAATTGTTTTGAAAAAGACAGGCTGCCACTACGCTCCTAGTGGCGCTACTATCGTCAGCAATGTTGCAGGCAAAAGCGGTTCCTGGTATCTGTGGCTGATATCGCCAGTATTATAATGCGAATGCCTATCTTAAAAACGCCTTAGTGATATAAAATATTGTTTTAAACATGTTTTGCATCAATTTCAACGCTACGACCGCACGCCTCTCGATAGTGAAGCAATAAATATGTCCATTAGTCGCGTAAACCTATTACACTGGCTACATATCGTGTCCTAAATGTCAGGGCTCGCGGATGCCATGGCACAAGCTTTCTAAGTCGGAAAAGCGGCACTACCGAAAGAAAATCTATGTTTACAAGCCATTCTTAGCGCCGCAACCGGCAATCCGTTTTTTCGCAAGGACTTTTCATTTGAGCCAAAAAAATACAATCAATACAATTAAGCGGACTGCTCTTAGTTTCACTCGCTTTCAGTTGCGACAACTTCATATATATTGTGACAAAGACGAAGCTGGCAGTGGCGCGGGACGCAGCGCCCGCGCTAGGCCAGAGGCCATTAAAATCATCTCATAGCCATCGTTCACCACGCCTCATTCTACCGCACGGCCGTGCCCCAGCCCGCCGGACCTGAACCGACCTCGCCGCTCACCCCAGCCCCGTCCCCCGCCCGGACCACAAGACACGACGACACAAGACCCCACCGACCCGAGACCCGACCGACCTGAGACCCGACCGACCAAAGACCCACACGTGAAGACACCGCCCCCCTGCCCCTGCCGTCCGGTGCGTCCACGGACCTCGGCCGTCAGCTCCTGGCACCCTCCGGCCTGGATACTTCGTGGACCGGGACTCATTCTCTCATCGTTCTCATCGTGGCGGCCAGCACTGCACCATCTTCTACATACTGTTCAACCCCCCACTCAAGACCATCGCCATTTCGCCGTCTGTTCGTCACCGATCGGGACGATCGCTCGGAGGCCCCGGGTAGTGTGACAAAGACGAAGCTGGCAGTGGCGCGGGACGCAGCGCCCGCGCTAGGCCAGAGGCCATTAAAATCATCTCATAGCCATCGTTCACCACGCCTCATTCTTCGGCTGGCCGCCGCGTAACATTATATATATATATATATATAGGTTGTCCCAGCTAACTTGGACCAAGATTTATAAAAAAACTAAGCGTTCTTCAGAACTGAAATCGCATGGATGTTGTTAGGGTTTACCTAAAGTTACACTACTATTTTTTTCGGTCCTCCTAATTGAATAATTAGTCGAGATAAAAAAATTAACTTTTTAAATATAGCTTGAAGCATTCAGGCGTCAATAGGAAAGTTGTGGAGCTCCACAAGTATTGTCCAACCCAGGCACTTCCAACGAGATAGACTTAGCGTGGCCGTTTTTATTCGGGAAAAACGAAAGCCCGCGGAGTTTAAAAAATACCGCGTGACAGCGCGCTCCGTGCTCCCGAATGCGCCACAATTACAGCGCTCTCATCCGTGCTTTGTAACAACCATCAACCGCTTCGCGCATTTCGTGCTGCCCAAGACAGGGCTTAGCGTTGTGCTTGGTTCCAAGATAAGCGTCAGTGGGTACGGGCGGCAGTTGAAACAAAGCACGGCTCCCGTTTCGGCGGCGATAGTTGCGCTGTCACGTTAGAAGAAGGCATGCGGAGGAACGATGACAATCTCATGAGTTTGATTTCGGGAGCAAGATCCCAAAAAGCAAAAACGCATATAACAAGCCTGATAACGTCGTGTGAATTACGCTGAAGAACAGGAGCCGCGCTTTCTTTCAATTGCCTTGAGAACCAACTGGCGCTTATCTTGGAACCAAGCGCAACCTCAAGCCCTGCCTTGGGCAGCACGAACGCGCGAAGCGAGTGATGTTTTTTCCAAAGCACGGATGAGAGCGCTGTAATCGCGGCGCATCCGGGCTCACGGAGCACGTTGTCACGTGGTATTTTTTAAACTCCGCGGGCTTTCGCTTTTCCCGAATAAAAACGGCCACGCTAAGTCTATCTCGTTTGAAGCACCTGGGTTGGACAGTATTTGTGGAGCTCCACAACTTTCCTATTGACGCCTGAACGTTGCAAGCTGTATTTAAAAAGTTAATTTTTTTATCTCGACTAATTATTCAAATAGGAGGACCCAGAAAACAGTAGTGTAACTTTAGGTAAACCCTAACAACATCCATGCGATTTCAGTTCTGAAGAACGCTTAGTTTTTTTATAAATCTTGGTCCAAGTTAGCTGGGACACCCTGTATATATATATATATTCGCATTCAGAGTGTATCTGTGCGACTAAGTCAAAAGTGAATACCTGTCGGGCTTGTTTGCAGCGTGAGACTCAACACAGAGCATAACACTTTAGGACGGCCTAGTTGTGTAATCGGTTCAATTATGAAAGCAGTCCTTGGCTTTGTACTACTCCTTCGGCTTCATCTGATGCCAAGAACTCACCTTCTGCTGGCATTGATCGTCAATGAGAACTAATGTGCAAGCAAATGTACCCTAATTTCTAACCACTGTCATTATGACCCTGTCGACGGGAGATAAAACTAAGCCACACTGTTAAGCATCCTCAAATTTGAGCTGAAGTGATTTGAGCAGGGGCCGAATTAGGAGAGCAAGCTGCCGGGCTAGTTGGTGAAGCATGTTAAATTGAATTCAGCGCAAAAAAACAGACAAGGGACAAAGAGAGACACACTGAGCGTTCGTGTTGTCTCAGTGTGTCTCTCTTTGTCCCTTGTCTGTTTTTTTTGCGCTGAATTCAATTTAACCGAATTAGGAGTTCTTCACAGCTTACTAACTTCTCGAGTGGCCATTTGTGGCTCACGGCCACTAAATATTGCCTCGAAGCGAGAGGGGATGCACACAAATAAAGAAAGCACGAACCCATCGGAGCGGTGAGAAAACTCCATTCTCAGTTGCCGAGCCACACGAAGAAGACGAACGATGCCGTGCTTATCTCGTTTTTACTGAAAGGCCGCTCAGTTAGTGCCGTGTGCATCACGCCGATATCGCAAGTATGCTTCTTTTTCCTCCTTCGCCGAGCCGTTTCCCGGCTCGCGCGCGATATCGCGGTGACTCAGGCGTAGGCGTGCATCGTTCTAGCCTGAATGCGGCCCAGCCGTAGCGTAGCCGCTTGCAGCTTGAAACAGAGGCAGTGGTAATATGGGTAGGCTCAAGTCCAAAGCTTTGCTAGCCAATCGCCATCTCTATTTTCACTATGCCTGTCGAGTACGGCCGATCCGACCTGTGAAGGCCCTCTCTTGTACTCCTTTCCTACTCTCCCCCATCGGCTACCCTTCGCGCCTGCTCTACTCCGGTTGGGAAAGTGCCATCTGAGTGGCGCCTCACGACGGAAAACAGACGAAGGTAATTTTTGAAAACTTCCTTCTTTCTTAGTAAGGCGGCGCTCTGCATCTCTCATGATGATCAGGGTCCCTGTATGGTATGGAAGGGGCGCTGCTCATCGTACCGCTGGTCAACGGGAAACCGCTGCAGGCGCTGGTTTTAAAAGGAGCCACACAGAGTGCGGCGCAGCGACGTTGGCATTGCGACGAAAGGCTGAGGCGGCTTGATGGAATCATGTTGGTCTTTTAGCTACAACGCAGAAACATTCCGAGAGAGGCACTGAAACCGCTTGGCGGAAATACGAAATCAGATGGCAAATGTAGTCAGTAATGAGTTATGCTATTTTGGCTTGCGATTCAGTCATGTTCTCTAAGAAAAATGTGAGAATGAAGTAAGGAAGGCATGGGAAACCACCGCAATGGCTCAGTGGTTATGGTGGTGCTCGGCTGCTGACTCGAAAGACGCGATTGCGATCCTGGCCACGGCGGTCGAAGTTCTGTGGAGGCGAAATTCTAGAGACCCGTGTGCTGTGCGATGTCAGTGCACGATGAAGAACCCCAAGTGGTCGAAATTTCCGGAGCCCTTCACTACAGCGTCCCTCATAGCCTGAGTCGCTTTGGGACGTTAAACCCCATAAACTCTGAACTATAAATCTCCCCGAGAAGACATTTCTTGAAATTACCAGGTGGCAACAGCTTTCAAATCATTGCACTACTTTTTGGAGGGTAAGCTGTCATCTTTACAACTTGGTAAAGATTTTCCTTTTTCCGTGGCAGCCTGCAGCAGTGGTTGTTTTAATAAGCGAAAGGTGAACTCCATTCGCAAAGCTGCAGCGCCGTGCATAACCAGGCGCTAATAAAATTGTGCAAAACTAAAAAAATGAGCTTGAAGAAAAAAACGCAAGATAAAACCGAAATCAAGTTCGCTTCAGCACGTGATCAAGGGTAGTCACCGCAAAGGCCGAGCAACAAGGCATGGTTTCTTCGCCGTTGCGTCAGCGTCTCTTGTACCGGCGTTGTGGCTCGCCGCCGCAGAAGAGGGCAATCAAACACATGAAGGCGTACGACCTAGCGTCTCCACGCGGGCGTTAGGTGTGTTTTGTTTCGTTTGTTTTTGCGCTAAGCTCGCGCATGAGATGCTTTGTCCTCGTCGCACGTGCAAAAGTGGTTACAGATTTCTTATGGCTGTAAAGATACGAGTGAATGCACACAAATGGACAAACATTTTGTAAACCTAAATGTCTATTAATATAGACCTGCCGTGCATTAGCCGCAGATACATGCAATGTATCGTACATAAGCTATTCCTGTAAATAGGTGTAAATATATGTAAATAAATGGACGTAAACGACCCTTTGTTTACTACAGCCTGTGCAGCGAAGTTTCTCAGCTCTACATAAACAAGCCTAAAATATCCCAGACTTCACACAAAAGTGAAAGCAGCAGCCGTACTGCACATAATTAAGCGGTGCCATTTTACTGCTGCTGCGAGCACACCACGTCAGCTTCGCGGACCGCGCCATTTACCCGCGCAAATCAATTTTCGTTAACCATGGTGGGACGAAACGAAGGAACCTAACCAAATTCAACGCTTTATTCGTCTGACAAGGAACAGCAGTTAGCTGCACAAACAGCACAGGCAACGCCTCAGGTATGGCAGCCGCGATCCTCAACTGATAAGCGGAAGGAACTCCTCAGCCCACCACTGCAAACGGCGAGTAAAGCTGCCGCTCTAGCGGATTGCCATTGGAAGAAGTGCCGCGCCGCGGATGAAGCGAGAGCTACACAAGGAGGGGTAGGAAGCAAGAATCTGGCAGACGCGTGGTGTAGGAGTAGGATAGAGCTATCACCACAGCGCGCCCATGCGCAAGCATGACGCGAGTAGTGCTACCATCTGGCTAGCGCCACAGCGTGCCAACTAACTGAAATGAGGCGTACCGACGGCTCCCGTTGAGTAGCGGGCGATGTGGCTCGCATTGTAAATATACAAGAGGCGCTGTCTAGCCTTAATTTCCTCTCCGGAGCCTAGCATGCTGTAATGCAGCAATTCACACACATACTTTATTTAGTATCAACTTTTTCACTGGTCTGCTCGGTGGAATAAGCGTTTTCGAATAAGTGAGGTATTTTTTCCTACTCATGTCCGAGTCAAGTTTATCTTTAGATTTCCTGCGGGCTGCACACAATCGTAACTAACCCCCCGCTGATGCCGTCACGTCCAGTCCCACTACATCATCATGACACTAACAACGTTTACAGCAGGAAGTAAAGTCCCAGTGTCATCTCTAATTAACCCTGCTCTAAACATACTGATGCGTCTACTGAGAACACTTCTAAGAAAAAAAAAAGTGTTCTGAAGTGGCTGGCAGTCCATTAAATGTACGTGCTTTGTTTATCAACAAAGTGTGTGCTTTATGATATTTGTGCCCGCCTGTTTAGAATATGCAGGAACCCGTAAGACGACGACGACGACGAAAAACAGACGACGAAAAATTGTGTTCGAAAAAAAAACTTTTCTGCAGTCTTTGATGTATAATTACTTTGGAGATTTGGAGCCTCATACAATGTGGAAGCCACAATGCTAAAAAAATGCTTTGCGACAAGACACGCCATGTACCTGACATGACATTGAACTCCAGTAGGAGAAACTATAGGCTTTGTCTGACAGTGCTGCGTTATAGAGGAGGGTCTTATCATCTTATCATCTACGCCTGTTTGGTAGTTTGGTTGGTTTATGGGGGTTTTACGTCCTAAAGCGACTCAGACTATGGGGGACGCCGTAGAGAAGGGCTCTGGAAATTCCGACCACCTGTGGTTCTTTAACGTGCACTGACATCGCACAGTACACGGGTCTTTAAAATATCGCCTATATCGAAATTCTACCGCCGCTGCCGGGATCGAACCCGCGTGTTTCGGTTCAGCAGCCGAACGCGATAACCACTGAGCCACTGCGGCCACTGTATGAATCTTCGAAACAGCAATTTGTCGCAGGGAGTATTTCAAATAACTCTCAAAATTTATGACGATGCTTTCTGTTAGGTATGTTAACTTACTCTGTGAAGAATGCGCAGAAGCAGCAAAGTAGCGAGGAGCGCGTAGCCCCAAGGCACAGACGCGCGAAAAGAATGCCACAGGGCACATATGCTGCGAAGTGAAGCGATTTAATAAACAACGCTGCGGGGTCTCCGCTAGCGCGCGGTTTTCAAATGGCAAGAGAAATCGTCCAAATTCGTAGAGCCGCACGGCGAGGGTAATGGCGTTTTTGAAATTCCAAAAACAGATAGGGCTGGCTACAGATCTATAATAAATCAGGCGCCTGTCGGTATCACATTAAGACTGCCGCGGTCGCCTAATGGTTACGGGGCTCGGCTGCTGTCCCGAAAGATGCGGGTTCGATCCCGGCCGCGGCGGTCGAACTTCGATGGAGGCGAAATTATAGACGCCCGTCTACTGTGAGATGTCACTGCACGTTAAAGAACACCAGGTAGTCGAAATTTTCGGAGCCCATCACTACGGCGCCCCTCATAGCCTGAGCCGCTTTGTGGCGTTAAGCCAACATAAACCATAAAACCGTATCCCATTACTACTTGATTCATCTGCCTTCTGACATCCACCAACACTGCATTACTATGCCGCGAAAACAGTTCTTTTTATCTGACCTGAAACAATCTGTTTTTAAAAATGTTTGGCTGGCTTCCTTAAAACACCTGGCATCTCCCCTAGTTGTTGTCGTCATCGGCGATTATGTGATCAATTAAAGTTTTCCAGAGCATTAGTGAAGAAGTAGTTTCTCTTTCTAACATACGTTTAACAAGGGAAGATTTAAGAATTTACGGGGATTAACATCCCGCGTTTGTGACACTGGCTATCAGGGACACTGTTGTGGACGGTGTAGCACTTATTTAGAACATCCGGGGTGCTTTACAGTGCGCTGACACAGCACAACACACTCACTTTTTTTGTGTCAGCTCCATCGAAATAGGTCCGCCGCGACTCGGATCGAACCCGTAGCCTAACGCCTAAACCAGTGAGCCACCACCACAGCTGGTAAGTTGTGAAGAAATGAGTTTTGCATGAAAAATAACCCTGCAATTTTTCTTTCTTCTGTGTATAAAAGTTTTGTGTACTTTTTTTCATTTTAAAATCGGTGGTGGGGTTATGTATTTTTTCTATTGCGGTTATTTTTTTGTTTCTTGTATTGTAATCTAAATCTACATTTCCTCCGCTGACGCACATAATGGTTGCATTTCCTTTCCTATCCCCTTCAATTTGGTTCAGAATTTTTTTCATTTCAGAACGACAATTTCCTCTGCAAAAGCATTTGATTGAGTGCATCTAATAACTTTTACCTTCAAATTCATCTTTCCTTCAGTTCAGTAGCATTGCTTTTTATGGCAAACCTGTTTCAACAGGTTTGTTTATTAAACGCGCCAGCCCCTCTAAACTATTCTTCTGCTCCTTAATATTGAATCAGTTATGTTGATTATACAGTGATATTACCAGTCTTTTTTTTTTCGCGCTAATGATGTCCCTCTTTGTCGAAGCACCCATATTCAGTGTCTAAAAATAATCTCGCTTGACTTTGTAAGGCACGTAGTTTAATCATTTTTTTATGATCAATGTAAGTATATCCCGCCGTCGATAAGAAGGCTTCATTGCAATATTCACCGCGCATATCTCGGCTGTGGTCTCCACTTTCATTTGCAAACAATGTTGTCCTGAAAAAGTGACATACCGGCGACGAAATGTGATCAAGCTGTACGACTGAATATACTGGGCGTTCAGTCGAAAGTGCAATAATATTTTTTAAAATTTTTTTAAGGTGTGAATGCAGGTTTTGCGAAAAAAATAATACAGGGTTGTGAGGCATTAGGAAAAAGTTGAATAATTTTCATTATTCATACCCAGCTAATTTCTGATTATTAGCTATGTAACTGTTATAGGTAGGCACATGGCGACAATAAACAAATCTCTGTAAATTCCGAATTTTGTTGATGTGGAGTAATTAATTAATTAAATGTCGAACACACTTAGAAGTCGCAATACAAATGCAAACGCAAATGCAGTTTATTTCATGTTTTTGTTTTACAAAATATGGGGAGGTGAGAGAAAAAAGCTGCTGAACAGCAGCTTGACAAGCTGCTCCCGCCCCCCGTGGTTACAATGGGAACAGCAGAGCGCACAGAATGCATATATATACAATTCATTACGTACTACAACGTTGTTACATACAATGTTGCATAGACAGTCCTGTTCAACATGACATGAAATATTGATCACACAGAACATTGGCGATGAAGAAATAAACGTAGAATTGATGATTTTAAGGAAAAAAATCTAATTAGGAAATGTTCTTTCATGAAAGGTGTTGAACACATATTGCATTAGTTATTAGAACAATTGCTTACATGAACTTTCTGTGGATTACATTTGGATGCATACTAAAGGAATAAATTTCTGAACCTTTTGCTAGAAATACGTGCCACGTCAATGCCATTTTCGAAAAAGTAATTTAAAATAATCAATCGGCAATGTGTGTCGAAGCATTTGGTCTCCATAATTAGTGCGGCTACGTTGCACTGCCCAGTACTCAGAATGTCTAGTTTTATAATAATGCTTACTTCTTCGCAAGTTTGCCAGAGTAATTTAGCAGGTTGTTGTTTTGTTTCTTTTCATCTCTTAATTTTTTGCAAAGGCGATAGTTATACATGTTCTCCATGCTAATTAGATTCAATTTCTTCAGTAAGATATCTGCTGAGCCGTCTGGGGGTGAATTTGTAATAATATTGATTACTTTATTCTGCATTGCAGGCCAGTTCCTTAATATTTGTAAATGTTGTGTTGCCCCAAACTAAAAAATTGGACGTCAGAATACCCATGGCGTCGACATAGACTGTGGACATTTTCCTTCTGCATTGTTCAAATGCAAGTCGCCGCAGTGATCTGAAAACAAAAAATTAGGAAACGGAAAATAAGAAGAAAGAAAAACCAAAAATAAAAACCAAAAATGGAGAAAGAAAGGACAGGAAAAAGCTTTCGCATTTTCGCTCTTAAGCACACTTAAGTGCAATCATGCAATTTTTTTCTATATTACATGAACACAAACAGCGCTTACAGCGAATGAGCACACATACTTGAATGCGTCGGATTGTATGCATGCAGATGCTAGCCATAATAGTTTGGGCTAGTGGTAATTATTTGGGAATGTCTCGAGCAGCAACCCACCTGCAATAATCATGTCCTATTTGCTTGCGGGAATCTAAGTGTTGTCAAAGTCAAGATCCAAATTCTGCGAAGGAAAACCGCTATCATTCTGAAAATATCCTGTAAGGCAGTAAAGCAATTAGTGCTGATATATGCGGCCGAAATACACTCTATGCGTTTCGGCCGTAAAACCCAAACCGTTATTTCCGTAGTTTAAAGAACAGTTTACATAATTATTTTAATATAATTAGGAGCAAGCATACTGACATGAACAGTTTGATACTTCAGGATTATTGCCTATAGAGTTGCTATCCACTATAGTAAGGTGAACGCTATTCGTATTGAAATATTTGGAAGTACTGTTGAAAAATTGTACCATATAAGAATATTGCATAATATCTTAAACTGCGAGGGTTTAAGAGCCATCAAAACATGAAAGTACTATCTACCTTATATTTGAAATGAAGTTAGTGAAACTGTTTTGAAATAAAAACACATTATCAAATGCTAAAATAAATAAGGAAATGGTGTGAAACTTCTGTCGATAAATTTGATCTCATTTCTATTATTGGCCAGAGTGGGAAATATGGTTTGTTCATTCTCAGATTGGTTTATTTTTCAATTAAAATTCTATTGTTTAATAGAATTCAGTGCTTCATTTCCTCTTCAAACGACGTTTCTCCTGCTTCTTCTAATAACAAGCACTTTGCGCTTGGATTGAGTAGAAAACTTTTATATGTAATTAATTACGAGTAAGTTTTATTTTGATCTTCCTATAGTAAATCCGTATAATGCGACAGAAGTTACAGTCAACCTACCTCACGTGCACTTCGACGCTGTATCAAATGGGTTTCTTGTGCGACCAAGCTCTTCTTCAAATGTTTTACTTGAGAGACCAGTGTCATCTTTTTTTCCTGTGACATATAGAACAAGTCGCAACATTTCATCCATTATATCACTGCACGATATTGCATTATAACTACTCAGCTGCGCATTAGGTTAAATCTAATAAGTTGTCTTTTAATGCCACTACTCTAAATGTTTCCCGCGCCCAAAACCACAACGTTCAGACATTAGTTTATATGCGAAATATTTATGCTCTTAATATACACAAGTTTTTCCTGACTGCAGCGATCTTTAACTTCCGTTATTTTAAATAAAATTTGTTCGGTTCTCAAGCCAACCTTTCGGCTGCTTTTCTCGCGCAAAGTATTGTCTTTGTTCGAGTGCATACCGAAATGCTAAAAATACACTCTACAATGAAAATGGGTCGTAATCTAACATTCCGACAAACTATTTTCACCGAATTTCAGCATGCATTCTGTGCTATATTTCAACTTCCGTATTTTTTATTATTCTATAGCAATTTCTTAGAGTTTTCTCTGCAGGAAGAGCCTTGATATAAATCACTACATATGCACGCACAACTGCCTGCCCACGTTTCCTTGAATCAGTGCGTGTTCTCACAAAATTGTCATCTACAACGTACCTTAGAACCTTTCGGACACTTCAGTTTCGTTACTTATTCAATAAAATTCTTTTATTTCTGACACATATAAAGATGTAATATTGTCACCATAATATGAGTATTAGTCATTAAACTACTCCTCCTGTAATCTGCTCTTCGGCTTCGCCTGAACAGGGTTCTCTAATCTTAGTAGTGTTGTAATTTACCTTGTTACAAAATGTGAACTCCAAAATGAAAGTCCGTTCTTTCCTCACACATTCAGAGCTTTTCCAGGCTGATCACAGAGAGGAGTACTTAAATATAAATTTGTGGTTATGTTTTTGCAGGCGTAGAACCAGGGGCATCTTTTACTCTAGGCACATTTTTTACTCAGCCTGCAAAACATTTAGCCTGTTATGCTCACGCAGAAGTTGGGATTTTTGATGAAATGTGTCAATAGCGAGGATGCATCGCGTAATAATATTCACCTGCGAACTGTATCGTCCACAAATCCATTTAACTATCGGGGCACTGTAATCTCCCGGCTCCTGAGCGCAGCCTTTCTATTGTTTCAACTTGCATGTCATTGTTTCTCTTACAAGATTTATGTACTATTTGCAAAAAGCACCTCACTAACAAAAATCGTCAGTTTCCTGCTCAAATGAATGCCGAAGGAATTTATGCTGGTTCAAAATGTTAGACTGTTTCTATTCCGAATAATACCAAAATACCACGGAGCTTGTTCTAAAAAGCCTCGACGGAGTTCCTCTCAAATATTTTTTTGGTTCCTTTAATTCCGTTAATTTTGCAGTCAATCTCTTTGCTCCTTTTGAATTCTTTAAAATATTACGCTATTATCTGCTATCGCTGATTATTTTGCTGGATAATAGCCTTGCAATCTTAGCTTCATTATTTAAGCGGTTCGCTAATATTGCTATCGTTTTATTTCATCACAATCATCATCATAAGCTCGGCAACGCTCACTGCAGGAGAAAGGCCTGCACCAAATCTCTCCAGTTCATGTAGTTCCGCAGAAGCTCCGGCCACCTTCATGCCGCAAGCTTCGTAATCTCCTTGCCTCGTACTCCTCCTCTCCCCTCCTGGTACGTTTGCTTTCTTTTGGAATCCTGACACTAGCCGTACCAACCATCGGCTATATTAACCTGTCGCATTACATAAGCTGCCCATGCCCATTTCTTTTTTATTTCGGCTAAGATGTCAAACTTTTCGATTCCCTGACCCAATGCGCACTCTTCCAGCCTCTCGACGTTAAAGCTATAATTTTCATTATTTTATCTCGTTGCGCTGTCCTTAATTACCTTAAATTAAGTTTAACCTTCCTCGTTCAAAGCTGTATTTTAAGAGCTTCTGCAGTTTCCATTTTCCATTTCGCGTCCATTTGGTGTTCTGCCTTTTGTCGCTCAGATTTACCCGGCGGCTGGGTCGCTTCTAACAAACGCTTGAAATCCGCGGTAGATCTCAATATCATGTAAAGCAGAGCGGATAATACTATGTCTGACCAACGCTCCCACCAATTCATGTTGTCCAGCTTAATACCTGAGTGACCAACGGACGATTATTGGCCAACGGACGTGAAGTGGACAATGGAAAATAGACATTTTCCAGCACACGGCCTCAGGTCTCTGAGAGCCTTCTGTAAAACAGGCGGGGAATAGCACTGCCGAGGCAATGTCTAAATGCTTGCCATTCTTAATTGGGTTTTTATTGCTTAGATGACGGAGGACTGTGGTGGCAGTTTAGCAGTATATATGTGTTCCAATATGTTTGCATACTGGACTATACTTACATCCTTATTCCGCAGTTCCTGCGGGACTGCTGAGATTTCCACTTAGGGTGTAAGCTAATTTTAGCCAGATTTTAAACATAGTCGCGGCACCTTTTAGAGGACGCGATCAAATTCATTTTGCTGGCTATTGTGTTGAGCGACTCTTAGTCTTCTTGTAATCGGCTTAATCTCATAATTAGTTGTGATTAATCAACTACCTTCGCAAGCAACGAAGATAGGTGAACAGTTAAAAAAATGCAGAACGGCCAGCAAATTGTCTGGCTGAACAGTTTCTAACTTTATATCTATTCCTTATTACTTTTTTTCTCTCACTGCAGATGGCTGCGAAATACAACAAAAATACAACGGGACATGTCCGCTTGCGTGCAGCGATCCCAGTGCTCTGAAACCTCCACCGGCGGTGCAATTTAGCAAAGAGCGCAAGCGATAAGGGCTGTGTCTGCTTATTGCTATCATGAACAGCCGCATGGAAAGCATACTGCTTACGTAAATTGCACAGCCAGCTGCAGCGGCGCATCCTTGTCGCCTTTTACGTGGCAGCACACCGGGCTAAATGATCTGATGGCTCCTACATCCAACTTTTAAGAGCACTCCGATCGCGGAGCGCGAGCGGGTATGTCACGTGGTAGTTTTAATATTTCTCGGGATCTATTCTAATAGGCGACAAATGGAATGGCAGAAACTGTATAATTGGACGCTTCGCTTACCGATCTACAACCTTCTTATTGGAATATTTCGCCTCTCTTCGTTCCTTCCAAAATTGGTTACTTAATCTCGACTAATTATGCAGTTGCGCAGGATCAAAAAATAGTGTGACTTGGTCAATAAAATAGCCAGTGACATGCATTTGATAGCTTCGTCACAGACCTCTTCGGCATATTTTTAAACCCTCGCCTAAGATAGCTGGAACACCCAGTGTGTAGGGGCTGCTTATATTTTGCGCATTTTTCTCTCACCTTAATAACGCGGCTTCGATCCCGGTCACGGCGGTCGCATTTTAATGGAGCCGAAATGTTAGAGGGCCGTGTAATGTGCGAGGTCAGTGCACGTAAAAGAGCCCTAGGTGGTCGAACTTCCCGGCGTGCTTCAATGCGGCTTCCCTCCTAGACTGAGTCGCTTTGGGGCGTTTAAACTTCATAAACTGTAAGCCATAAACCTTACTAGTAGTGTGATTATGGTCTATGGTCGTGCAACTATTGCGAAAGCGTGCTTGTTCATTATCTTGATTGAAGTCTCAGGTAGTCGGGATGCTATTTGCTAATACCTGAGTGAATATCTTTTAGACAAGAAACAGTAAGCTGAGCAGTCTTCAATTTTTCCACTCACTGACGTCCACTTTCTTCAGGATTATGATGACGTCAGCGGTCTCGCCATTGGGTATCTTCCACGCCCGCTTCATCTTCTGCTCTTTACGAAAAACGGTTCTGATGACCCGTAAATCATTTCTCCCCACGAACTCCCCTCTTTGATTCCTCGAACTTATGCCACAGTCACCCACTGCCTGGTGTCTAGCCTGTTTCTTGCTTGCCTTGGCATTCAAGTCCCATCAGTGCAGTATACTGTTGTCTCAATTTACTCACTGCCGATTGCACGTCTTCATACAAACTTTCGACTATAATGTCATGATGGCTGGAAGTACGAGAGTTGGCGTGTACCACTTTCACTTAGTACCACATATTAAGATTAATATGGTTTGGTTTATGGGGTTTAATGTCCCAAAGCGGGTAAGGTTATGAGAGGCGCCGTAGTAAAGGGCTCAGGAAATTTCTACCACCTGGAGTTCTTTAACGTGCACTGACATCGCACAGTACACGGGCCTCTAGATTTTCTCCTCCAAAGAAATTCAACCGCCGCGGCCGGGATCAAACCCGCGTCTTTCGGGACAGCAGCCGAACACCATAACCACTGAGCCACCGCGGCGGCTAAGCTTAATCCGCACTTAGCCGCCGCGCTTAGCCGCGCTTAGCCGCAGTTATCATACAGCTTAATATGATAACTGCCTCCATCTCGCTAACACTACAGTATTCCTCTGTGTTGTCACCTACATTTTTATTTATGAAGAATCCCGCGCTTTTTCCTCGTATGTCAGCTAATCCAGGATAGCATAGCCCATGACCCCTCGTTGACGATCACGCATTTCTTTGTTGGTGGCAATCGAAAATCTCTATTGTGTTTACTGCACTTTCTCCTGCAGTTCAGCCCGCCCTGTATGAAGATGTTTTTAAAACAAGTGTACATTAGAAATTACCCTGTTCGTCACCCAAAATTAGATAACCGTCCAAAAATTAAACATTTTTGCACCATTGACGATGGGGTCCTGGCCACTTTTGACTTGGACATTACTTTCATTTTGACATCATGCCCATACGGTTCGCACCACAAGGAGGAGCTCACGAAATTAGATCCCCACAACTTCCCACTTGAGGGAATGACGGAACCTTGCTTGTGTGTTGGAAATAATGCAACACCTGCGAAAATGGGACGTGTGATCGGACAACAGACAGAAACGACGTACCTCATAACCTTTAAGCCGCTTCTTCAAATTCGTTACCTCGGCGACCATCATCTTGTAGTCTTGTTTTAAATCCTGGAACAAATAGATATTTTCGTATCACTATACGACTTCTGTAGACAATATTCAGCCTTCTGAACGCTTTTTATGCTACATGCGGTACATTGTCAACAAAATTTGGTCCTATTTCTTGTCCCTTGACGTACAAGAATATCTTGCCAAATTATACCAATCAAATTAATGCTTCCTTCACAAAATTCGTTCCTCTGGTTATTGGCAATAGGAAGCTGTTAATTATGGCGTTGGGGAAATTTTTTTAGAGTGGTGTCCACTCTAAATGTCTTTTTCAGAGTTCAGAACAAAAAAAAATGTTTTGATTTATCGTCAAAAAATACATCGCAAATGTTAATACTGGAAAACAAATTGTGCTTTTTCACTAATAGTTTCTAGAGGACATGGTGTCCGACCCAAAAATCAAATAATCGCCAAATAACACAACTTTCTCCGCTATCCAGGATGCTCCATTGCTGCATTTCGTTTCGAAATTTTTTTTATTTTCTCACCACTTCCCTAGAGCTCACGCGACAAGCAGCGGGCGAACATAAATCAGCACAGCTTCCCATTCCAGTTGCTGACAGCACCTTCACTGTCGATTATAAATCACACCCACCTTCACGAAATGATGCGCGTCCTCTGACAGGCCCGATGTTGACCGGCGGGCGTCTGCAAGACGTGTGGCGCTTCGGCTCCGTCATTTTTTGACAGGAGCCACGTCTCAAGTCATTGGATCCCATCAATTTCGCTCCCTTTGGATTCGGCAGGTTCATCGGCACCCGTGGACACCAAATTCATATAGGTGGGCCCCCTTTTACAAATTTTAACGCGGTTTTTCCTTCCCGCCTCCGGCGCCGACGCTAAGCCTAACGGCTGCGCCGGCGTTCGGCTGTGAGGGCGCCGCTTCTTTCAGCAAGATGGAAGAAACACTTCTGCAACGCGGCTATGACCCGGACGCCATGTCTTGGTCGGCCGTTCCCGTCACTGTGGAACCCAAATCGGCACCCGCGGACTCGATCCGCAATGCAAATCTTCTGCGTCTGCTTGAGCGCCGGTCCAGACGCGAGGCCAAGATAGCGGCGAACGCCACGCCAACCACTGACAAGGCTGCTGCTACCCGCCAAGCTCCCGCCTCGCAAAAGGCGAAGGACGCCGGCCCAAAGGGCCGCAACCCAGTTACCAAGCGGAGGCCCAAGCCTTCACCAAAATTTCACCTAGACGACTTTGTCATCGTCATAAAGCCCCGGAAGTCATTGGCCATCCGGGACGTCTTTCAATACGGCGAGCTCGGTGCCGCGTTCGGCGCTTTCCTCGGGGAGCCTAAGGCGTCCGAGTTGAGCCTCCTTTTATGCAAGGACCAAAATTTGATCCTCGCCAGCACCCGGAACGCCCACGTCGCAGACCGTCTGCTGGGAGATTTTTCCATCAAATCGACCAAAGGAGATGTGCCTCTCGCCGGCCATCTCAAAGAACATGAAGAGGACGTCTGTTATCGAGTCATTACGGTGGCCAACCATGAGACGTCCGAATCTCTTCAACCTAGCGTGCAGTGGAGGAGCGGCACTCTACTGGATATCCGGAAGTTCGGCAACTCAAACAAGGCCCGGCTCACCTTTGCCGGCACGGTTAAGCCAAAATACGTCCACTACAACTCTGAAATCGTCTCAGTGCAGCCGTATTTGCGCACTATTCCGGCCTGCAGCTTGTGTGGAACTGTCGGCCATCGGGCAAACGCTTGCCCCAACCCAGCACAAGATAAGTGTGGCCTGTGTGGACAGCAGGCACCCATAAAAGCGGGGGTGCGGGCCCCTCACCAGTGTATGGCCAAGTGAGCAGTTTGTGGTGGTGGCCACGCCACGAACTCGCGGGACTGCACTGCAAAATACCGTCCCAACAAGCCAGCCGCCCCTAAGGGCGGGAAATCCAGCTTGACGGGCAGGCAGCCACATCACCCTGGTAGCGTCGGCAGCGACGCTTCAAAACGAAAGACGCCTCCCAGCGGGAAGGACGTCAAGGGCTGTCAAGTGCCACCACCGCCCCCACACGGCGGCCAGGAGAAGCAAGCCCGCTCCCAAGACAAGAATGGCGCGGCCGGTTCCTGGGCCAACGCTGTCAAAAATGGCAAACAGGTGAGCGGTTCAGGCAGGGTTGCCTCCTCCTCCCACCCCCTCTCCCCTGCCCCTCGCTCGGCGGCTGACGCTGAGCTCCACAGCCTTGTAGCTTCTCTCCGGGCCCAAAACGAGATGCTACTTGCCAAAATTGAAGCCTTAGAGGCTAGAACAACTCCCCCTCCCCCTAGTAACCCCGACACAGAGGCTATGGAGAGCGAGACGGCGGCAACACCGGCTCTGGAACCTTCCCTTGCCGAACTCGAAGCCCGTCTCAATGCCAAATTTTACACCTTGTTGGAGACAGCGATGGAACGCCTCATAGCTCGAGTCATGGAGGCTATCCCCTCTATGATCGCTCAACACGTCGCGACAAACCCCGCCTTTCTCGCAGAGCCGGTCCCCTTAAGGACGTATCTGGTCGGCCCTCTAGATTATCCCGGCGAGTCAATGTCCTCGGCGATGACGAAGACAGCTGCCCCCTTCCAGGTGCTGAGCTTCAGTCCCTGGTATCTGGCTCGGGGGCAGCCTCACTACCACCTATCACGTCAAAATCTGAGCATGGCGGGACACCCTCGTTGGTAGGCGCTCCCCCCTTTCCAAATCGGCTTCCCCCATTACGATTACTCAATGGAACTGTCGGGGGCTCCGGTCCCGTTCCAAGCGTGCCGACCTCCGGCTTTTCCTATCAACCTTTGAGCATTTGCCAGCGGTGGTTGCCCTCCAAGAGCCAGGGAAAGGCGCCACACTAACAAATTATACGACGTTCCAGCAGGACCCCTCGTCTTGTCTGTGCGTTCATAGAAATTATACAGCCAACCAGGTCGACTTAGACATACAACTTGAATACTCCTATGTAATGGTGACCCTCCTCCCACTCCGCAAGCAGTACCCACTGTTACACATACTCAATATATACTGCAATCCGAAATTGCCGAATGTATCATTCGCGGACCTCTTTAGCCGCGCGCTGAGAGTTGCGGGTAGGGACCCCCTCCTGATTGTGGGCGATTTCAACGCTCCCTCTCGGATGTGGGGTTACTGCCGTGAAGAGAAGCGGGGACGCAAGTTGGCGGAGCTTGCGTCAACGCTGAGCCTCACTCTTCACACTGACCCCATCCATCCAACTCGTATAGGCAACTCCGTGACAAGGGATACGTGTCCGGACTTGACCTTCACCCACAACATTCAGTATGCAGACTGGTTCAGCACCGAGGAAACCCTCGGCAGCGACCACTGCCTCCTGAACATTACGATTAGGACCTATCCTTTCGCGCGACCAACAACACAAGTCCGACTCCCAGATTGGACCAAGTTCAGGCAAAATTATAACACTGCCACACCAATACATGAACAAGGCTACCAGTCTTGGTCAGAACAATTGGTCTCTAGCGTTCGCTCCTCCGAAACTCGAATTCAGCTCTCAGAGGCGGTTTCTGATGTGGACAACCACCTGCTCCACCTCTGGGAGGCCCGGCATTGCCTTGTCCGTCGGTGGCGCCGGAAGAAGCACAACCGGAAACTTAAAGCTCGCATCGCCGAGCTCACTCAGCGAGCGGCTGAGTATGCGGCCCAGCTCGCCGACTCCAACCGGGTGGCACGATGCAACACGGCCGCGCGGCAGATGTCAAGCCGGAACACGTGGCGACTTTTTCGCGTCCTAATTGACCCCACGCAAACACGCGCGGAAACTCAAAAACACCTCCAAAGAGCCATACACAGCTTTCAGGGCAACACAACTCAGTTGGCGCACAAGCTCCGGGACCAGTACTTGTGCACCACCCAGGACCCCCGCGGGCCGGCGTACTCCTATGCAGGTTCAGAGAACGTTGAGCTGGATCAACCGTTCCAGCTCCATGACCTGAGGGCGGCCCTGGCAAAAATGAAACGTGGCACCGCTCCGGGTCGGGACAAAATTACAGTCAAATTGTCAGCCAACCTCCCCGACCAGACATACTTGTCTTTACTGAATTACATTAACTCAATCTGGCTTGGGGAAGTACCACTCCCCATCGACTGGAAGACCGCCCTGGTAACCTTCATTCCTAAACCTGGAAAGGCCATCAACACGGACAACTTCCGCCCCATCTCTCTGACTTCTTGTGTGGGCAAACTCATGGAGACGATGGTACGCGACAGGCTGTCCGAGTTCATGGAATCCAAACATCTTTTCGCAGACACCATGTTCGGGTTTCGCCCACACAGATCTGCACAGGATGTCCTGCTACAGCTCAATCGGGCTGACCTCGACCCCGTCGAATGCGCTCGCAATGACACTTAAGGTCGTACTCGCCTTGGATTTGAAGGGAGCATTCGACAACATTACCCACGAGATCATTCGCACCCACCTCTCTCAAACTAACTGCGGCAGAAACGCCTTTCAATACATTCGGCAATTTTTGACAGAGACAATCTTAAATTCGAATCCAGGATAAGGAACATGGCCCTTTTCATTTAGGAACCAGGGGTACACCACAGGGCGCGGTGCTCTCTCCCCTTTTATTCAATCTGGCTATGATGCGCCTACCGGCCCAGCTGGGCGCTGTCACCGGTGTACAGTATGCGCTGTACGCCGATGACATCACCCTGTGGGCCACACATGGTTGCCTTGGAGACAATGAGGCCAACCTGCAGGAGGCGGCGACCATAGTGGACCGTTATGCTCGCCGATGCGGCCTCCAATGCTCCATCCAAAAGTCTGAATTTGTGCACATACGCCCCTCACCAAAGTGCACAGCCAAAATTTCATTGTCTCTTGAGACAGGTCCAATCCCTGAAAAAATCGAAATCCGGGTACTGGGGCTCTTTATACATCAAGACAGACGGTCAGAAACAACATTGGCCAAACTCCGTCAGGTGGGGGACCAGATGGGCCGCTTAGTCCGCCGGGTTTCTAACAAGCGCGGGGGGTTACGATGTAAGGACGCCTTGCGGCTGGCGCATGCATTTGTAACCAGTCGAATTCTATATTCGACTCCATACCTCCACCTGCGGAAGCAAGACGAGGGTTCACTCGAAGTCATCCTCCGCAAAATTATTAAGCGGGCTCTGGACCTCCCCGTGACCACCTCAAACGAGCGCCTCCTGGGGCTGGGCATGGTGAACACATTTCGGGAGCTCCGGGAAGCTCACTTGAGCAAAAAATACACACATCTCTCGAAGACATCGTCGGGTCGCCGCCTTCTTGCCCGACTACACATCCAACACACCACTCTCATGGAAGAGCGCGTACGTATTTTATCCCAGTGGAGATGCGCCCTCCGCGTGCGCCCTCTTCCCGCGAACATGAACCGTGAGGACCATAATGGCCGGCGCCTGGCGCGGGCGGAAGCCCTGGCCCGCCACTATGGATCGAAACCCGGCGTATTCTACGTGGATGCCTCTGGCCCCCACCATGGGGGATGGTTCACGGCCGCAGACGTCCACGAATCCAAAACAGTGAACGGCCTTACTTTCCGAGCCCGTGACATAACACACGCGGAGGAGGTCGCCATTGCGTTGGCTGCATCTCATTCCAATTCAAAAACAATTATTTCCGACTCGCGAGGGGCATGTCGGAACGTCGAGCAGGGCTGGGTACCGTATCTAGCCTACCGCATTCTCCAAAACAGCGTCTATACCGGGGACCCCGCTCACCGGCGTATCGTTTGGGCTCCTGCTCACATGGGCCTTGAGGGAAATGAGGCAGCTGACGCCGCCGCCCGCGCGCTCTCCCACCGGCCATTCCCCTCCGACCCCGACAATCAGGAACTCGAATTCACTCCAGCTTACTCGTTTAAAGACATTGCTTTACTTTATAAATCTGGCCATAGTCTTTATCCCCGCCTGTGTAAAGGTCTCTTAAAGGCGGAGGAGCGGCTTCTGCTTCGCCTATATACAAATACTTTGCGGTGCCCGGCAGCTCTAAAACACTTTGACCCTTCTTTCTCTGGCAGCTGTCCGCACTGTGCGGAGAAGTCTTCGGACATCTACCACATGGTGTGGGCCTGCCGCTCCAACCCTGCTATCTCCTCTCACCCCAACCCAACCCGGGAGGACTGGGAGGCGACCTTGCTCGGCTGCTCTGACCTGCAGCCCCAACGGGCCCTGGTCGCGCGAGCCCGGGCAGCGGCCGACGCCACTGGGGTCCCGAACTAGGGACCTCCACCTAGTACTTGTGAGGGCTGGCCCCCTTTGGGTCAGCTCATACCTCACCTCCCGAAGTTTATCTGTAAATAAATGTTTTCCACCACCACCATCCTCTGACAGAACCTTTAGAGAACGTACCTCATAGCCTTCAAGGCTCATCTTCAAGTCCGTTACTTGCGCGGCTGATGCCTTGCGTTCTTCTTTTGAGTCCTGTTATAAATAGAAATTTGCATATGTTATTACAATAACTTTGCCCTCTCAAATCCTAAACTTTTCGCTTTATTGTGGGTCTAATACGTTGTTGTCCATATTTGGTTCTGTCACAAAATAAGGCTAATCAAAATAGTGTTTGCTTCACAACGTTTGTGTTTTTTGTGCCTGCAATCATTTGGAAGTTGGTAACTCTGAGTGGTGTTTTCCGGAAGTGGAGCCTTCTATGACTTTCTTCTCATTGAGACTTAAGACGGAAAATGTTTTTCATTAAACCGCAAGAGCATGTTTTAGATTTTGCAGATACTGCATACAAAACATGTTTTTCTTTTTTAAATATTCTTACAAAATTGTCAGCCCTATTCCGAAAAAGAAATAGTCGTCCAAACACAAAATTTTTTCCGCTACTGGAGGAGCTCTAACTGCAGTTTTTCTTCGTCGTAAATGAAGAATATAAAGGTTTTGACGGCGCTTTGAATGTGTGTTGGAAATAATGCCACACCTGCGGAAATGGTACGCCTGGTCGGACAAAAGGCAAACACAAAGTACCTCATAACCTTCAAGCCGCTTCTTCAAATCCATTACTTCGGCGACCAATATCTTGCTGTCTCGTTTTAAATCCTGAAACAAATGGGGATGTTGGCATCACTATCCGACTTTTGGAGACAGTATTAAGCATTTTGAATGCTTTTTACGCTAAATCCGGTGCGTTATCAACAAAATTAGGTCCTATATCATGTGCCTTGTTGCAAAAGAAGATCTCCGAAAAAAAGTCATCCAAACTAGCGCTCCCTTCACAACACTTCGTACTTTTGGTTACTAGCAATAGGAAGGTGTTAATTTTAGCGTTTCGGAGATTTCCCTAAAGTGGAGTCCACTCTAAATGTCTTTAGGAGAAAGGAGGAAAAAATGTATTGATTTATGGTCAAAAAATACATTGCAAATGCTTATGCTGGAAAACCAATTATGCTTTCACGATCACAGGTTTTAGAAAACTAGGTGTCTGACACCAAATTTAAATAACCACCCTCGAAAATAATTTTCTCCATTAAGCACGATGCTCTCATTGCTGCTTTTCGCTTCGAAAATACTCTTATTTTCTCACCATGTCCTTAGCGTTCGCACGAGAAGAAGCGCGCGAACATAATTGAGCGCAACTTCCCACTCGAGTAGTTGACGGCACTTCGACCTTCTCGAGAGATGCGCCTCCTCTGACAGAACTTTTGGACAACGTACCTCATAGCCTTCAAGCTGGTTCTTCAAATCCGTTACCTGGGCGGCCAATGCCTTGCATTCTTCTTTCGAGTCCTGTTATAAATAGGAAAGCTGCATCCGTTATTTGAATATTCTTGCCTGCACTAATCCTGATTTTTTGGGCTTTATCTTGGGCCTAATACGCGGTTGTCCAAAGGCAAAGACAACGTACCGTCTTTGTCAACGTACCGTCTGTTGCATATCCCTCCTTCACAAACCAGCGTCCAAACATAAGGCTAATCAAAATAAGGTTTTCTACAGAGCTTTCATGCTTTTTGCTCCCTGTAGCAACAGGAAATTGGTAACTCTGTGTGTTGTTTTCCGGAAGTGGAGACCCCTCTAACTGCCTTCTTATTAAGACTGAAGACGAAAAAACATTTTCCTTTAAACCGCAAGACCGTTTTTATATGTTGCAGATACTGCAGTGGAAACCATGTTTTTTTAAGTAAATATTCCTACAAAACTGTCTTCCCTTTTCCGAAAAGAAAATAATCTTCCGAACACAAAATTTTTCTTGTATTCGAGAAACTCCAATTGCTGCTTTTCTCTTGCCTATATGAAGAATCGCGCGAACATAAATCACAACCTGGTTCCCGCTCGGGGGCTTGACGCAGTCATGCCTGTTGGAATGGAACCGCACCCACCATTGCGAGAATGATGCACGAACTCTCACTATACTTATGAACAACGTACCTCGAATGCGTTCAGACGCATCTTCCATTCCGTTACATCTGCGTCTAGACTCTTCTGTCCTTCCTTTGAAGCCTGGAATAAATTGTGACGTCAGCATTGTTTTCCATTATTCTTGGCATTACTATCAGGGCTATGTGCTCTTAATGCGGTGTCTGGCTTGATCTGCTCGTAATTTGATTCTTTTGTATATTACGTTGTCGCAAAAGAACTCTTAAAAAATTATGCACTTCAAGTTAGCATTATCTTGGCAAAGCTCGCACCTTTTGTGGTTGGTAGCAAAGAAGACTACATATTTCATTTTGTTTCGAGAAGCTTTTCCTGAAGCGATGCGAGATGTGCTTGAGTATTTAATGTAAAACACGTTTTTGGGCAAGTTGGTAACATTCTTGATTCATATTGCAGCGAAGAAGCACACACACACAGAGAAGGAACACGCAAAAAAGCAGCGTTCGTCCATGTTTTTTGCGTGTTCCTTCTCTGTGTGTGTGTGTGTGTGCTTCTTCGCTGCAAT
>NW_028317744.1:0-95000 GCF_055824585.1 Amblyomma mixtum | reverse complement strand
CATCCGAGCTCTGCTGTTGCCCGATGTGCACGCGGGCCAGCTGACGGGCTTCTTCAGCACGTTGGGCAAACTGTTGGGCGTCTGGGGCGAGTTGGTCATCCTCTGGGCACGGGAGCATGGCATCAAGCATGCTCTGGACTTCGCGTCCGTACACAAGGCGAAACGGGGAGAAGCGCGTAGTTTCCTGCAGGGCGGTGTTGTAGGCAAAGGTGACATACGGCAGGACCTCATCCCAAGTTTTGTGTTGAACATCTACGTACATGGACAACATGTCCGCAAGGGTCCTGTTTAATCGTTCGGTCAAGCCATTGCTCTGCGGATGGTAGGCCGTGGTCTTGCGGTGTGTTGTGCAGCTCAGCCGAAAGATGTGGTCGATTAGTTGCGCTGTAAACGCCGTCCCTCTGTCTGTAATCACGTGCGAAGGAGCGCCATGTCGCAGGACGATGTTGTGCATGAAAAACTCTGCGACTTCTGAAGCTGTGCCACGAGGGATCGCCTTGGTCTCGGCGTAGCGAGTCAAATAGTCGGTAGCAACTATGATCCACTTATTGCCGCCCTGCGACAAGGGGAAAGGGCCGAGGAGGTCCATGCCGATCTGGTCGAACGGAGCGCGAGGGGCAGTAACGGGCTTGAGAAAACCCGCCGGCTTAAGTGGGGGCGTTTTCCGGCGCTGGCATTCTCGGCAGCTTTTAACGTATCGTTTGACATCAGCAGAAAGTCCAGGCCAGTAATACATGTTCCGCACTCTGGCGAGCTTACGTGAAAAGCCCAAGTGGCCAGACGTGGGCTCATCGTGGCAGGCGAAAAGAACGTCAGATCGGAGGTCGGCTGGAATGACGAGAAGGTAAGGTCTATCGTTGCCTCTCGAGTTCTTCTTGTACAAGAGACCTTGCCGCAAACAGAAGGAGCCAAGACGTCGAGAGAAGTGGCGAGGTATAGCCGTATCACTACCTGCAAGGGCGTCAATGAGAGGGCGAAGGTCCGAGTCCGCACTCTGCCGAGTCAGTAGGTCGGAGGCGGTGAGAGTACCAAGGAAGCCGCTGTCGTCATCGGGCGCTGCGTCAGCAGGATCAACTGGTGCACGCGACAGTGTGTCGGCGTCTTCGTGTCTGCGGCCGGACTTGTAAACAATAGTAATGTCAAATTCCTGGAGCCGTAAGCTCCAGCGTGCCAGGCGTCTAGATGGGTCTCGCAAATTTGCCAGCCAGCATAGGCATGTGGTGATCGGTGACCACTTTGAATGGGCGGCCGTAAAGATAAGGGCGAAACTTCATGGTGGCCCACACGACCGCAAGACATTCTTTTTCAGACGTGGAGTAATTGCTCTCGGCGCGGGAGAGAGTACGGCTAGCATAGGCGATAACTCTCTCAAGGCCGTCTTGGTGTTGAACAAGGACAGCGCCAAGACCGATGTTACTGGCGTCGGTGTGGACCTCGGTATCGGCATCTTCGTCGAAGTGCGCAAGAACGGGAGGTGTTTGAAGGCGCTGGCGGAGCGTAGAGAAAGCGGTCTGTTGCTCAGTGGTCCAGACAAGAGGCGGCGGCGGGAGGTCTTCAGCGCAGCGACTCCCAGCGACCTCGCCCCCGAAGGTCGCTGGTCTCAGTTTTCCCGGCGAGGGCTCGGCGAGCGACCCTGTACTGCTCGCGGGGAGCTGTGCGGGTTCGGGGAAGGGCGCCGCGGAAAAGATGAGCGCGGCTGATGCGGCGCACGGGCTGAAAGTCGCTGTTCCGCGAGGAAGTCTTCAATAGCTGGAGGCCGGTGGCCAAACCGGGGTCTGGGCGAATCGGCGCGAAAGCCCTGCAGACCGAGGCGTCGATAAGAGCAATTGCGGTAGAGATGGCCTGGTTCTCCGCAGTGAAAGCAGAGTGGCCGGTTGTCAGGTGTGCGCCAGACATCGGCCTTCCGCAAGTGCACTCGGCGATCGTCGAAATACGGGACTGGTGGAACTGGGGACAGCGGTGCAGGAGGCGTTACTGGAATCGGCGGTGGCGAAGCTGCAGCCGGGCGTCTCGCAACTTCGGCATAGGTGGGGCGGCTGTAGTCTCCCGGCAGAGGTGGTGTTTCGACGGTAGGACCCCTGAACGCCTGTTGCACCTCCTCGCGAACAAGAGCGGAAAGCGAACCAAGTGCAGACTGCGAAGGGCTGCAAAACTTGAGGACCTCTTCACGCACGATGGTGCCAATCAGTTCGCGCAAATCGTCAGGGTGGCTCCCGGCGGTGGCAAACGATTCGGTGACTGCAGCAGCATGCACGGGCCGGTTGTAAGTCACAGAACGTTGTTGAAGAACCTTTTCCATCGTCGCGGCCTCGGCAAGGAATGCAGCGACGGTCGATGGTGGGCTGCGCACGAGGCCTGCAAATAGCTGTTCTTTGACGCCGCGCATGAGTTGGCGCACCTTTTTCTCTTCGGGCATGGCCGGGTCAGCTCGCCGGAAGAGCCGAGTCATATCCTCCACGTACATGGCTACAGACTCATTCGGCATTTGAATGCGAGACTGCAAAGCCCGTTCAGCCCGTTCTCGGCGATCCGTGCTGGTGTAGGTCTCCAGCAGGCGTCGGCGGAACTCATGCCATGATGTTAGCGCATCTTCTCGGTTCTCGTACCACGTACGTGCCCCATCCTCCAGGCTAAAGAAGACGTTTCGAAGCTTGGCTGCGTCGTCCCACTGGTTGAACGAGGCCACGCGTTCAAACTCGACCAGCCAGTCTTCGACGTCTTCGAGCTGACTGCCATGGAATGGTTTGGGCAGTCGCGGATTCTGCAAGGTATAGTAGGCTGCAGCTGGCATAACAGGTCGATGGGTGGGTGCTCTTGCAGACTCCAAAAGCCCGTGTTCGGGAGGTAGGCCTTGGTTTCTGCGGCTAGCACGGTGCACAGGGGTGTCCACCAGCGAAGGACTGGAGCCCAGGGTATGCGGAGGAGTATTAGACATATACAGGGATCTTACCCAGCGCCTACACCAGACTGTAACGTACTTGCTGACGAAGGGGGGTTTATTAGTAGGCACGAAAGGGAAGGCCAGGCAAGCTGGGGCAACAACAGCGACAGACTCCACACGGCGCGAGCCCTACTTCGTCGTCGTCGCCCTACTTCGTATGCGCCACCTGGAAATACTAGGTGGCAATATGAAGGGAGTGCCCAAGAAAAACAATTGTTGCGGCTCAGGTAGCATGGTCGGGTCGGAGAGGGGATGAGGGAGGTCGGAGACGAGGTTACGGGAAAGACAAGAAGAAGGACTTTATACAGGTAAATTTACATTATATAAAAACAGCAACTGAGAGAACGTCTCCGTAAGAGAGTCTCGATAACAAGGAGCCTGATGACGAGAAGCTACATGACGATAAGCTCGATGGTCAGGAGCTACTCGGCCGTACGAAGCGCCAAGTTTTATACGCCTTTTCACGGGCTCATAGCCGCCAGGGGGAGCCACAGCGCCGCAAACCGGATGGACACCGAGGAAACTTCCGGTCTCCCCGAGAAGCGAGCGAGGGAGCCGCAGCAGGGTTGCCAGATTGGGCTATTAATAGCCAAATTGGGCTACTTGTTGTCCGAGCTGGCGTCAGAAATTTCGTTTTGGCTATGTGGCTACTTTTGGGGTACATCTTTTTCATGGGTGAAAAAAAAAGTTTGAGTAGTTATTATGTGCTCTGTTACAATTATAGAGTGACAGAAATAAAAGGCATGCTGGAATAAAGAAATTGAGCGCGTCTGCTGCAAAATGACAATTTGTAAACGCTGTGTTCGAGAAAACTTGTATTTCAGGCGGTTAGGGATCATGGCCTTTCGATTTCTTTATAAAGAGTTGACACTACGTGAAAGTTGCCCCCGCGGAAACACTTCACGGCCTATAGATTCCACTTAATCCACGCCACCCGCGCGCGCGCGCGCCATTGAATATAGACTGTTGCCGTCTGCACATGTGAGCGTTCTCCCATTGACGGTGCACCTCGGGTGGCCATGACAACCATGGTGCCAGAATAGAGAGAAAACATTAAGAGAACTTAAGCCTCCCTACGTGGTTTTTTGTTTTGTTTATGGGGTTTAACGTCCCAAAGCGACTTAGGCTATGAGAGACGCGGTAGTGGAGGGCTCCGGAAATTTCGACCACCTGGGGTTCTTTAACGTGCACTGACATCGCACATTACACGGGCCTCTAGAATTTCTCCTCCAAAGAAATTCGACCGCCGCGGCCGGTATCGAACCCGCGTCTTTCGGGTCAGCAGCCAAGCACCATAACCACTGAGCCACCGCGGCGGCTCGCCATTTGTTTATTTCTTTGGAGCGTATGAAGAAAACAATTTCGGAAATTCTAGCGCATTTAAATTCTACGTCTCATTTCCAGTAAATTCAACGATTCCAAGATCTCCTTTTCAACACGTTAGTAATAGGCTTCCAATTAGTACGAAGGCGGAAACAGCAATCAGGCACTTATAAGTTTGTTTTTTTAGGGATAGCCCCCTCCGAGGATAATTCCCTAGTGCTTAAAACCACGAACACGTTATTTTCTATCGCTCCCCTCTCTACTCTCCTCACTATCCTCTCCCTTTCTCCTTTATTTCCGCCGGTTGCAGCTCGGAAGCTTAAGATATTGGACAGCAATTGCCGCGGCCGGCAACACTCATTTGCTTCACTTTATTTTCTTTTTTAAAATAAACCCTTCTCTTGTATGCCGGGGCACAGAAAAATGGCTGTCTCTCCTAGGAGGCTTTGAAATAGTTCGGGCGCTTTCATGGATGGGCGGATTTACAACGACAACCTCATCTAGCCATATCAAACCCAGCTGGTTCTTTTTAAAGCCCTTGAGACAGGCTAGCTGGATCGTGATCATGTGCAAGAAATGCGCAGCTTAGATGTATAATGAGAAAGTTAAAGACAACAACAAGCTTAACCATCCGTGTTATGGTTTTTAACTCGGACTTAGTCAATATAAGCACTGCATGTCTTTCATCTCCTGTTTATGACTGCTCCAGCTCAGGGGCTACTGTAAGGGTAGTTCTAAAACAACCGATCCAACTTAAAAACTGCAGTCTGTTTTGCTGCAGGAATGCTGGCTAGAAATTTTTTTAATATTTAAATCATATTACTCCATTACTCCAAAGAAAATGTCAAAGCTGAACTGAACATGGGTCAATTTCAACCAGACAGCAGCGTTTAAGGTATTCTACAAACCGTAGATTGAACTATTTGCTTAAATATGCGCAATGTTCGAATTACAAACGAACATATTCTAGGTAAATGCGTTGTCGAAATAGGGCTTACCTGAACTTTAATTTTTAATTCCGTAATGTGTCCCATCAGTACCTCGACATGGCTAATCAATCTTGCATGCTCTTCCATTTGTAGGTTGGATGCCTGGGAACAAAAAAAAATATTTAGTGCTCTGGGTGCGTGCAATAATTGTCCTATTTTAAGCGCGCACGTGTTTTGAATATCGAAAAAAATTGGCTGTGGCTTAGCTTGGTTAAGCCCGGTAATTGGGAAAGCAATATCCGTAGCTACGCCATGGTTCAGCTGGTAGTTTAGCTTGTGGCGGTGCTTGTGGTTAGACTTGTGGTGATGCATCGGTTATACAGTGATTCAATCTGGATACGGCATGGTGTTTTAATTAAAGGTGTTACCTCAGTCTCCGTAGCTCGCTGTTGCTTCCTTTTTGCATTCTGCCGAGCGGCTTTCGCGGTAGGCGGCATTGAAACGTCTGGCCGCCGGCACGCTGCGCGCCCGGTTTTGCGGCAGATGGCATGACGTCAGACCGCTAAGCGCGCCGCGCGCGGCAGGAGCGGGAGTTAGGCCGCGCTTGGTAGCTGCGGCCTCGCTACGCGACGGCGGAAGTTGGAGCTCCGCTCTTGCAGCTGTGACGTCAAACTGCTAAGCGCGCTGCGCCGCGCGTGGCAGGAGCAGCAGTTAGGCCGCGCTTGGTAGCTATCGGCCTCGCTACGCGACGGGCTGAAAGTGGAACTATAGTATTGCTTTCGCAATAAAAATGCAATTCTTTTGCTGTCTGTTGTAACAATAATTAGGGGGGTCTAAAGCCTCGTCATGCTTCGAGCCTTTGGCCTTACGCCACCCTCAGAGATAAATCTGTGTTGCTTCCTGGAAATAAAACGCTATTTCATACTCACTTCTTTGCTTCTTTCAATTTAAAACGCGTTAGTAACGAAAACACCTCGATTACCAACCAAATGATAGCTTTAATCTCGTTGTCAATACCGAGCTTACCTGAACTTTCTTTTCTAAATTGTCGATACGTTTCATCAGTTCCCTGTTATGGCTAGCAGGTTTTACATGCTCTTCTGCTTGTGTGGTGGATACCTGAGAACACAAAAATTAATAAGTAGTCGAGTGCATGCGACAAAACTTTTTTTTCTCCTTGAAATTTATACCGACAAAGCAAACAAATTTACCTGAACTTCGTAGTGCGGTCTCCTACAAGAAACCTTAAAGCGCTTCACCGGACAAACGTCCAAGTGATTGTCCCTAAGCTGGAATGAGAATGCGCATTTTAGGTTTGATTGGCTGATTGACTGAAACACATAGCACAGACTTTTAAGATTTTAAAAAATACATTCATAGCGGTGATCCTTCAAGACACTGCGCTAGTAAATGGGAAGGGATGCCCTATGCAGGAACGGTTTCAATGGGAAGGGATGCCCTATGCAGGAACGTAGAAATCGCTCTGCATTTTGGAAGGCTCCATATATGGTGCAGTTGGGTATACACTACACTCATTTATTTCTTCTATAGCTAGTTCCTGCTGTCAATTTTTTTTCTCTCCCTAGTGCATTGGCATGCACCAATTACTCTCTTCTAAAACGCCGCGCTATGACTCGTGCTACAAGCTGGGCACATCAAAACACCAATGCTGTGATGGCTACCATAATTACGGCGCAGCAAAGTTATCCAGATATAAATGAAATACACATTGACCCACCCCCCTCTTCCCATTTGGGCCCTCTAGCTAAATCCAGTGCTTTGATCGCCTGCGTCACCACAATAAATCTTCCGTCAACTCCTCTCTAGCACATCCCTGATGTGAAAGAAGTGCCGGAGACAACAGAGGTGCCGTTCCTATTTTTATATAAAGAAAACTTATTCTCTTGCCCCTAAATCTGAGTATAGCACCAGAGATGTAAACATTACCGTACGATAAAATATTCCTCACATCACTACCACTCCTAGTCTCTGCGGTTTGCAGCAGACACATTTCAAAGGGTACACCCTCGGCCCCCTTGGCAATGCTGCCAAGCACATCAACATGCTGTCATACGCCAAGTTCCAGTCTGTATATGGACCAGCCGTCGAAGTTGAGAGTCTTTACGCCAGTAAATTGTTTCTAATTGCTGAATAGGCACAGCACCAAGATGGCGTAAGAGAGACCACGGGGCGAGACAGTGTGGCTAACTACAGTACTTACATCGACGAAAGAGTCAAACTCAGCACTGCAGTGGGAACAACTCGCCGGCCTTTGATCACACTGTTCCTTGTGTATCTGGAACGGAGAAGCAAAGATTTATTCAAGCTTTGTGTTCTGATTTGTCCCTAAAGATAGAGAGCATAACGTAACTTTCGCGAGCTGTAAAGCTCACTGTACTGACGTCCATGGAGCCCGAAACAAAGACATCATTGTTGCCAGTAGCCTGTACGTTTTCAGAGAATTTTTCTCCCGACTACAAAAATTCGAGATGTGATTCGAAAAAAAAATTTCACAACGTTTAGTGGCGTTCAGCGTCTCAGGACGGCCGCCGAAAAGCCGAACTATATCCCATAACTACTACGCCCATCGCGCCAACTGTCCCTAACAGTAATTTTTAATGTAAGTTTGATAAGTTAGTGAGCGTTCATGACAAAAAGGAGCAAAAAGAAATGAAAACGCATGACCAGATGGGCAAGCACATACTTCATTTTACATTCGTGGGTCATCCTGATTTCGCGCTACTCTTAATGCTGAATATCCGCATTACGTAACAACTGGGCCGAAGGCTACTATAAACCCCTACGCTAATCTCTTTTTCCGTAGGCATCCACTTTCGACAAGGTATGCAGATTTGTTGTCCACATTTAAATCTTTTACACATCTTTATCTGTAATTTTTAGCGGCTACTACTTGTCCTCGCTAAACCGTAAGGGCATTTATTTAGCTTCCAGGAGACCTCCCGCGCAAAATTAAGCAACATTGTCTCGATGCCTTGACTTACATTTGTTTCAAAGTGATTTCGACTGTAAACGACCTGCGTCTATGGAAACTACGAATACTAGTCCTTTTGAGTTACAAAAACCACATTTTCAAAAAATATAAAGCTTAGTCGAATTTTTACAACGGCTTTCTATAGATAAGGAAGAGGATTTTCGATTTTTCATGAACCTGTTTGCCGAAAACAAGAGGAAAATTGTCCAAAGCATTTTTAACAAAATAGCTGTACCATCTCACGCTACAGGGCTATAAGCTAGTTATTCCAAATACTCGAGGACATCGCTTCGGAGCATGAAGAATAAAAAGAAAGTCCGTCCCTAGCAAAATTATCTTGCGCTATAGTCCACAGATTAAGTACATTGCAGTTAAAAGCGAGATCAATGTGCAGGTTCATATGTACCTGGTAGAAAATTCGGACTTACAGTGATGTGCTGTTTAAGGAGGAGGACCAGGCCATCCTTCAGCATGAGGTCTACTCTCATATCCACTTTGTCATTAAATGCCGCTATATGAGAAAGAGGCGCTCTTCGATCGTCTACCTGCAAGGCCCCCCAACTCCTCCAGCAGGACTTAACTACAATGCATGCATTCTACGGCCAGGGCCTTATAAACACAGCGTCTGTATTGCTGCGGCTGTTCCCAACCGGGCCACAAGCGGCGATTCTGCCTTTTACTAATTGAAGGCTTCACTATGTAAGACGGCACAGTACCTTACCAAAAGCCTGCGCAAGAGTGATGACTACGAGATCGCCTCTCCATCTTGCCTAACAAAAGAGAAGGCCACTTAAAAATTTCGTCGTGGGATTCATAAGCAGTCTCCTTATGATAATATACTACCGATACAGACGAACCGGTTTGTGGCTCGCAAGTGGAATGACGTGTAGCTTGAGCTTTCGGAGCTCGACAGGCCTGCAATACCTATTCAGCAAACTGATAGTGATAATCAGTGAAATACAGCGTCTCAGAACTGCCGCATGATGACATGGAAGCAGTCGGGATCAAATTTCACGCTTCTTAAAGGAGGTCTCTAAGACCGTACAGAAACATGACCTACTTGCTTGCCGTCGACGAGGAGCAGAATCCCGAACCAAGGCTATCAATGCCGCAGCAACATCGATAATTACTCACCCACCACTGTCACACTAGAACATGCCTGCTCCGTTTACGGTAAACGAATTAACCAACCTCTTTGTTCTTTTACAACGCTCTTGGACTCATAATTGAAAATATCATGTAGAAGTTCTTGTAGCGTGTTTTAGTGTAACTGAGAAGCCTATCCACGAATGTGGGAGAGCTCAGATCCCGTCTTTGCAAGAACAATTATCAGGCGTGGGTCCGGTTGCTGCAGATCACTGCCTTGCCAGCAATTCCGAGCTTCGTTGGACACGTCTGTTTAAATTAACGACCATCGGGTACACGCTGCTGCCGCTCCGGGGAAGGCAACGGTGTATGTTAGCATGCGTTCCCTCATTGGTGCCTTTCTAAGGAAAACTGGTGCATCTCATATCAGAAGGTAGCTGAAGTGGCACCTGGAACCTTAGTGCTAGGGAAGTGACCTCCATTCTGTCATCATGGGTCTCCATCCATCCCTGGTCCGGCGTTACGCCGCAACTGTTCTGTGGCCAATTGGGACAGCTTCAATTCTCTAAGATCTCTCTGTTAAGTCGTCGCCAATGTTGTTTACCACATACCATGCGCGCTGAATACAGCTGCAACTAACATCTGGGCAAGCGTCGATTGATCGCCACGGGATGTTGGTATGCCTTACTTGTGGGCCGCTCGCCAACAAGCTGAGTTGGCTACTTCACTAGACCAAACTTCTGCACAGGTGCGCACAATGCCTGATTATCTCAATGCTAAGTCTCCCAGATATGAGCGCGATCTATCACGACGTCAGTAGCATGCGTGGTGTGAGCTTTTTTCTTCACCGAATGCTTCTCTCTGGCGAACGTTCCGTGCATTGAAACATGCTTTCCATTCTCTCGAAGCAGCGACCACAGCATGCTTCGCATCTGACTTGTTGCCAGAAGATTTCGGCCAAAAAGGAGCGCGGAAGTTTTGGTAGCAAAAGAAATGTTTTCACCATGCGCAAGGAACACGATAGGGACTGCTACTTCACTGGTGCAAAGAGCAGCGGCTGCTTGTTTAAGAATACGGTAATGAAGTTTTTCCCGCAAGCAATAGTAATAAATGCGAGGCGATCGAACTTCTTTCGTTTTCACACAGGTATACTTAGCAACTTATGCGACAGCAAACCTGTTAAAAGAAGTTTACCTCTAGGTTACGGGCCTCTACATCACTTTTACAGTGAGGGTACGTCAGCAGTCTGCGTTGGCAAATATCGGCGGCGTGCTCCGTCATCAACTTGAAATCAACCCTTTCTCCACATCGTCGACACGTCTCCATGCTGGCAGCGTTTGATCTGCAGTAATATTAGGTGAGCACAAGATAAAATCTGAATGCGAAACCACTACGCGAAATGCCGTATTGTGTGTACCTTTGAAAACCAGAGCTGCGCGATTCCTGCCGAAGCATACGCGTACTTTTGAACATAAGTCTACAGTATCGTATTGAAAACATATCCTCATGGCGCTGACGACACAGAGGAGTGCTGGTGTCGACAGAAGACAAGCAAGACGCCAAAATTTAACATGCTGTAGTGAACATCTGAGGACATCAGCACTAACCGACTAAGCAACAATAGCAAATAGCACAATCACCATTCGTAGAAATTAAATATGCCTCTTGTGCCGGGCTGCATCCTATTTGATAAGCGGGAACGTTACTGACAACGCGCCTGAGGCGTCGCGAATATGCCTGGCTACCGTAGGGCAGGTCGCGCATGACGCCATCCATCCTAAACGAAAACGTCTTCTATAGCGAGCAGATGGCACATGACATGTCTCCTCCTATGATCGACTTATTGATGTTACTATTGCTCTCAGAAAGTAATACCGACATGCACTGCACACCAGCTCCTATAATCAGATTAACAGGCTGCTTTCAATCAGCTTCGCCCCAGAGGTCATCTCAGTGTGAGGACTCTGTGAGATTGCAGGTCTTATTTTCAACAAACACCAAAGTACAAACAATAAACGAGGCGGCTTTTAACGGAAAGGAAACCAATTACAATATGAGCGAGAAGAAAGGAAAGGAACAAGAGAACAACGCAACAATACACGGGAAAAACACACGGGGGAACAGAACAAAGTGCTTATGATAAATGCAGGAAAAAGAGTCAAAGAGGAAAGTTCACACTACTTGTCTTATTCGAGCAACGAGCGGGGAGGACTGACTGGGTGTCGGGCAGTCAAGGAGTCTCTTGGCGTTCCAACGTCGATGAAACGCTACCGCAGCGTCAGCGTTCGTGGGCTCCCGGCACGGTTCCCAGGTCTGGTATCCCGGAAAAAGGTCACGTAGGCGCCAGAGGCGGCCTGTGTGGAGCAGCTGACGGATGGACGGAGAAGAGTGGCGCCTGGGCCTGGTGGTTGAGGCTCTCGACGATGGATGTCCAGGTCTGGTGGCCCGGACGTCTGCGGCTAAGGCCCAAGCCCGGAACTCGGGGAGCCAGCAGAACTCGTCCACGTCCGTCGCCCACCGCGCTCTTCTCTTCTCTCCCACGTAATCCTCTTCGACCTGCCCCGCGTTCCCCTCCGCACGCGCTCCTCGTGCTTTGTCTTCTCCTCACGAACGCCGCTGGGTGGCGCTATCTCCTTACAGAAGGCCCCCTCTTCGGAAGTTTTTTCCAAGGGAAAGAACTCAACTTCAGGAGAGCGACACCAGACGCGTTCGACGATCGCAACACAGAACACCGCACCACAGCGCGCACACTACACACCACACACAATACGACGGTCGTCAATGTTCGAAGCGTTCACAGACCTTCGCACACACAGCACAGAGAGCACATGGAAAGTCAACGTAAAGCGTCCATAGAGGGCGAAGAAACACGGAAAACATAAAAAGTAGATAGCCGACACTCAAAAACAAACATGAACAAACAAAAACAATTCCAACAATAGGTGTGGGCTACATTCTTCCGTATTCCATTGTTCCCATCAAACCACATCACCGTCGCGAGAACTTTTCCGGCTAATACTTCCGTTTTCCTTTGTGAAACCGTTTTCTCCACACCGACCTCAGTTTCCACCATGATTTTACATGTTCCCGTCCTATGATGTTATTCACTCTGTTCTCCCTTGCCTTCGACACAGTCTGCTGACACATGTCACACGATCTGACATAACTCTTAATGTCAGCCTGTACACCGGGCCAGTAAAACTCACTGAGCACCCTAGCTATTGTTTGCCGTATTCCATGATGGCCGGATAATGCACTCTTATGTGCCAACTTAAGAACTTGCGTGCGTAAGCCCTTCGGTACCACCGCTTGCTCAACGACTTGGCCGGGACACACTTGGTATGTCCGGAAGAGAACACCGTCATCAGTATCAAAGGAGTGGGCGGTCTGTCCCTTACCACGAAATATTTGCCCCAACTTCCTGCGACACACCTCTAAGCTCGGGTCTTCTTCCTGTTTGAGGCGAAACTCCGGCCGTGACAAGTGGAGTGTGTTCAGAGTGGGGCTTTTACTACTCTCTGAAACCTTTGCTGTCACCATAAGGGAAGGAACATCGACCGCACCCGTCATGGCAAGGGAAACTGCCTGATCAGTGAGAACTGGCGGGTCAACCGAGAATGGAGGTTTAGCCCCGGGGACATTGCCTATTATAATGTCGTACAAGGGTGTAGACAAGCAGCGCGCGATGGCCTTACCCGAGAAGTATGGAGAAGAAATCACCACCTCCGCTTCCGGAACTTCTACACGAGTCCCATTGGCCAAGAATAATGTAGCCTGTTTCCCTGTAAGCGCCGCTGCCGGTACAAGAGACTCACGCACAACAATGCCGGTGCTGCCCGTATCCCGTAAAACCGAACCAGGCCGGCCGAGCACCTCACCGTGCGCCACGGGCATAGCAGTTTCCACCGGGTTGGAAGGACAGACCATCTCCCCCAACTGGCCCTCTACGCGCGTTACCACTGCAGTGCTATCGGGATGTGAATATCGAGGTGTCATGCAACAGGCGGACTCCTCACGGTCTCCTGGCCTCCTAGCTTTGCACGACTGGGCATCATGTCCTACCTCGCGGCACCAGGTGCAATACGATTGCTTCGGCTTCGTCCGACAATCCGCCGCCTTGTGCCCAGTCTTCTCGCAAAGAAAACATCGAAGGCGGGATTGTGAACGTGAAACCTCGTCCTTGGCTTTAACTATCGTGTGCTCACCCTCCTCTTTAAAGAACAACAAGTTATTTTGCCGCTGTGCCTCGAGAAAATGATCGGCAGCCTCCGCCAGCTTAGAAACTGTCTTGCCCTCCCGCTCACGTAAGAAAAGGGCTAAACGAGAATGACAGTTGTTCAGAAATTGTTCGCTCACGACCATCTCGCGAACCACCTCAAAAGTGCGGCCTTCACCCCGCATCTCGACCCAACGGTCAAAGAAGCTAAACAACCTGGCAGCATATTGCGAGGCCGTTTCTCCATCCTGGGGCTTGCTCTGGCGAAACTTCTCTCGGTAACCTTCCGCGGTGAACCTAAACCTCTGAAGCAAGGCAAGCTTCGCTTTGTCATAATCCACGGAATCCTCAGGCGAGAGCCGACCGAAGACCCTAAGTGCTTCGCCGCCAAGGCACAAGCTCAACGCCGTTGCCCACTTTTCTTTTGGCCAACCCTGCCCCGTGGCCACATGCTCAAATCTCTTTAAGTAGGCAACGAGGTCATCCCGCGCTTCATTGAACTGTGGTATGAGGCTGTGCGGGTTAATGGAGCTGGTCGATGAGACGCTACGCTCTCCACGGTCACTCGGAGGATTTGCGCCACCCTCCATGAGCCTTATTTGTAGCTGCAAGTTCCGCGCCTCTAACTCCAAGCGTTCCTTCGCAGCCTCTCGCTCCGTCTCTAAATTCCGTGCCTCTAAATCCAATTTCTGCTTCGCAGCTTCACGCTCCGCCTCTAAATTCCGTGCCTCTAATTCCAATTTCTGCTTAGCAGCTTCACGCTCCGCGGCTCTCTCTTTCCGTGCCTTACGAAGCTCGTCCTCCACCCACGCTCGTAACTCCGCGCCGCACAAGCCCATGCGCTCGCCTACAGTAACCAAATCTGACGCGCTCATACTGTGCCTAAATTAACACAACAGGCAAAGAAATAATAACCGACCTCGTCCTGTCGTAGTGGACGCCAAATTTGTGAGGACTCTGTGAGATTGCAGGTCTTATTTTCAACAAACACCAAAGTACAAACAATAAACGAGGCGGCTTTTAACGGAAAGGAAACCAATTACAATATGAGCGAGAAGAAAGGAAAGGAACAAGAGAACAACGCAACAATACACGGGAAAAACACACGGGGGAACAGAACAAAGTGCTTATGATAAATGCAGGAAAAAGAGTCAAAGAGGAAAGTTCACACTACTTGTCTTATTCGAGCAACGAGCGGGGAGGACTGACTGGGTGTCGGGCAGTCAAGGAGTCTCTTGGCGTTCCAACGTCGATGAAACGCTACCGCAGTGTCAGCGTTCGTGGGCTCCCGGCACGGTTCCCAGGTCTGGTATCCCGGAAAAAGGTCACGTAGGCGCCAGAGGCGGCCTGTGTGGAGCAGCTGACGGATGGACGGAGAAGAGTGGCGCCTGGGCCTGGTGGTTGAGGCTCTCGACGATGGATGTCCAGGTCTGGTGGCCCGGACGTCTGCGGCTAAGGCCCAAGCCCGGAACTCGGGGAGCCAGCAGAACTCGTCCACGTCCGTCGCCCACCGCGCTCTTCTCTTCTCTCCCACGTAATCCTCTTCGACCTGCCCCGCGTTCCCCTCCGCACGCGCTCCTCGTGCTTTGTCTTCTCCTCACGAACGCCGCTGGGTGGCGCTATCTCCTTACACTCAGCTGTGGCTGAGAACCTTCTTCAGAACGTAAACAAAAAATGCCACAATGCCAATGAGCGCATGCTCAAAAAGAAGGCCACATTTATGACGTACATGCGCAAAGCCGTCCGCAACATTATTAAAGTAGCAAACAGGCATGGCGTAACTGTCGTCTTTTCAATGCCACGATAGCTTGTCAGGTTATGCCCAAGTATCAGCAGCGAAGGAGTTGGACGAAGTAGACGCAGAACAAAAAACATGCCCAAATATGCGTGAAATGTGTCACGGGTGTGGTATATCAAATCCCGCTCAAGTGGAGCGCGTGTATGTCGGCCAGACAGGCCGCTGCTTGAATGAACGCGAAGCCGATCATGCGTGGTCAATTGAAAATGGAGAACGGGCGAACTTGTCATCCGGTCGCATTGCATGCAAACGTTGTTAGCCACGGCTGAAGAGCATATGCAGGAGCAATGCCAAAGTAGCCTGCGAGCTTTTAGAAGCGTGGTACGCAAAGGTAAAGGGCGATTACTGCATTAGTGGGAATTCCGTAACCATGTATAATGCAGGAAAAAAAAACTTCCTGCGCGGAATCTGTTGATTTGTGCGAAAGCTCAATTTGCCTTCTCGTCGCTTTTTTAGGCAAGCTTGTACTGTTGCTGCCATAAGTTAACCGAAGGCGCGAAAGCGCGGCAAACCGTGGCGCAGCGCTTTCTAAAGCCTGCTCGCATAACTGACTAGCTCGGTCTCCAGAAAGAAGCGCGCGCTAACAGCAGACCCTTATCTTCTGTGTCCGAAGATCACTCTGGGACGATCGAACGGTTGCTTCTTGCAACCGCAGTAACAAGAAACGACTCTGAATAGAATTAAACACTTCTCCCATTTCTGTGCTCAGGAACGCCAGAGTTATGAGATCTAAGCGGCATTACGATTGGGAAATGGCCACCACAATAGCAACAAGAGCTTACGTTTTCTGAAAAATAATTCTGAAACAATTTGACCATTCCGAACAATTCCAAATAATAATCTCACAAACAAACGTGTTTGCGCCTTATACAACATTTAACACGCTCATAGCAAGTTCTCACGTTCTTTCTGTCACGATCGATTGAAGAATTCCGTTCTTGAGCGCGCCTTTCGCCTCAAGAGAAGCTAAAATAAAGGCTTCCAACTTGAGCACAAGAAATAAAACAAATAAAGACTACAAATGATGGCAGGCCGTCGTGGCGTGTGCTCACGCCGGAGGCCGCATGCGGCATCTGCTGACCCGCTTCAAACAGAGCGAACCGCAGCTCAAACGCATTGCAGCTCGCGCCAAGTATGTCACTGGTGTTGCGAGTTAAAAGCAAAAAGGACCCGTTCCAGCCGGCGAAAGTGATCCCCGCACTCACAAGATAAGGGTTTGCTGATTGATAGCACGCGCGGCTTCCTGGCCACCAACCTAATCAGTTATACCAGCCGGCTTTACCGCTGCGACATGTTTCGCCACGCTCTTGCGCCTTCCGGTCACTTCTGACAGCACCTGTAGAGGGCTTATACAGGGTGTTTCACCTAAGACTTTCTGCACTTTTTAAAAGTAAGCTATTTGAATTAGATGCGCGCTTTTTATAGCATAGCATTGTCAGTTGTGTAGTACATCATAATGCAGCTAAGACGTGCTAACTAGCAGGCTTGTTAACCAATATTTAATAGTTAACTTTTAAACTATTACCGTTGGGCTCCTTAATTATTGAGAGGCATGTAGCCCACCGTAAGTAATGTCCATATCCGTTTTTAGAATTTCGAGAACGCGATTATCCTCGGCGCTGTGGCCCAACAAATTTTGGCTATTTCGACGAGTTAGGCTCACTGGAGAGGTTGCTTTGCCTGCAAGCTTCCCAAACTGCATGTATTTTGGCGCGATGTAGGCGTAATTTGTTGGGCCACAGCGCCGAGGCTAATCGCGTTCTCGAAATTCTAAAAACAGATATGAACATTACTTTCGGTGGGCTGCATGCCTCTCAATAATTAAGGAGCCCAACGGTAATAGTTTAAAAGTTAACTATTAAATATTGGTTAACAAGCCTGCTAGTTAGCACGTCTTAGCTGCATTATGATGTACTACACCACTGAAAATGTTATGCCAGAAAAAACGCGCATCTAATTCAAATAGCTTATTTTTAAAAATTGCAGAAAGTCTTAGGTGAAACATCCTGTATAGGCAGTATTGAAACGAATAAAACCACTTGATAGCTTGTGCTTTCTCTTCACCGTTTTTCCTGTGTTGGTTTTTCATTCGTGCACAACTATTTCTTAGCAGTAACATGGAAGGTGCATCCAGTTTTAAAATGTTGCTTCTCGGCTAATTGGTTGGAAATATGCAACGTCAGAAATAGTAATTTAAAAGCTCCTTTAGCTGGTTTATACACTTTGCTAATTTATAAATTGGCGCCGCTTGAACTTCTAACGTAGCAAATACACAGTCAGTTTGTGTATTATACGAGGCAGAAGTAGTTAATATGACTTGGACGACGATCCTAGGCGCAGTGATTATACGTTATAAATATGCAGCCCTGGGAAGTTTACTAAACGAGCTTGAAAATCCGTAATTATCAAGTTCAATGTTTTGATCTACATTACCGGCTAACTAAATTTACAATATGGGCAATTTTTAGGGCCTTTAATTTCCATTATAACGTTGTTATGAAATTAAAAATAAAATATTTATTTTTTTGAATTCCTAATGGCCTAATTAGTGACCTCTACAACGATCGTTATGTGCCCTTTACTGTGCAGTCCTCCTGCTGAGAGTGCACGAATGTATTTCTCGTAGTTTATTAAAATAAAAATGTCGAAACATGAAATAAGTAGCCTAATATAACACTTGCGAGCGGTGCTACTGAAGCTTTTCTAGAAGATGTGATTTTAAGAATGAAAATTTTAAACGCCTCGTGCCGTGTTTCCACAGCGCATGAAAACAAGAGCTTCGGAGTGTTCCTAAAAATGTGATTGGGGATCATTAGTGTAATTTTTGAAGTAGTGTAGAGAATACAGTGTAAAATAAGTGCGACACGCTTAGCTGCACAATAATGGGCGAGAAAGAGAGCTGGGCTAGTTGTTCGAAATAACTTCACTAAATACGTCGAATCATTTGGTTCTCCCTGCTGGCACGCTGTTTACCACACCCCACTCCCCTCTCGAATGAGACGTAGCGTCACATAATAATTGTGGCACCTTTAAGAGATCGGAATAAGGCAGCTCGGCTTATAACTTATATTCAAACTCATGTCAAGAACCAGAAACGAACCGAAGGTAGTTCGCTTGGTACCTGAATGAATTTTACAAAAAGGAAAATAAAGTGAGATAGGGCGCAAGCCCAGGCAGAAAGAGGAGACAAGAAAATTAAAGTGTCTGCGGCGAACGTAGTTCCTGCTATGCGGGAATGATTGGGAGCGAAGGCGCGGAGGGCTTTGTGTGGCAGTGGACGTAGCCGCGGTTGCATGTACCAAAATCATGAGCCACACTGTCCTCAATGTGTAATCAAAAGCATTGCGTAACGCTCTTGCCACATCAGTGAGCGAACGATGGCGTATTGCGCTATCTCCACTGCATGCGCTTAGGACTTGCTGGTTTGCACTAAACACTTGCAGAGTTCAAGGAAAAAAAAATCAACACTTACAGTTCCTCTGTAGCTTTCCCTAGACCTCTAAGAAGGAGGCAGCTGTCTGTTGTTAACCTGCTTTGGTACACCTCGAGCGTTTCAGGCTGCACTGAAGTTTTTTGCCAACCTGCTGAACTCGTTAGCAACGCGTAAAAAAGAGTAAGCTCAAGGGCTCACGCGAGCGGCGCCACCTATCGCTGAACGGCAAAATCAGTAGCTCTCCCACAGAATTTCCTCTTTTTGCCGCCCCATGGCGCAATTGACAAGACGTTTTTCAAAACAGTTTTGAAAGTCCCTAAACCACCTCAGTACAAAAATTTGATCCTTTTGCATAGTGAAAAAATTTGATGGTGTGCTCATCATCCCGCCTCTTGCAGGATTTTGGTGAACCTCTCAGCGGAGAAGAGATCTTAGTTGTTGGTGTAAGAAAGTAAAGGTGACGGATAGTTGGCATATGTGCATTTCGCGTCTCATAGGTGGAGCCAGTGTAGGGTTGGCTCGAGAAATGAGGCGTAAGTCTTACTCTCATTTCAAGACTCTGATGAGTAGAAATACTGAGTGAATCGGTGTTAAATTAGCTTGGACGCAAAAATATACCAGCTAGATCTTTTAGCGGCGACCAGACAAAGCTTCCGAGTTGCTTTCAACAAGTTAATTCCTAGTCCTTTTCTTTTAAAATTACTCAATGTACAAGCAATCCTATTCGAGACCCAAACAAATTTTAAGATACCTACCTCGCTTTATTCATGACCCCCCGTTCCTTGCAGTGGTACCTGCTCAGTGCAATATAAACGAGTTCTAAGCGCAGAAGTATGTTTACAAGAAAAATTAAATCCGTTTTCACCCTTGTGTGCAAAACTGAGTAATAAATCCGCGAGTTTGACGGATAAAAGTATGACGTGACGCTCTATGCGTCTAAAATGCAAATGAAACGTTTGGATTCGAACTGAATTCCTTTGAGCTTTGAACATCATCAGTAGTCCAAATATATCAGTCGAATTACTTTAATGAGCGCCTCAAACTGCACATAACAACATATTCTGTTAACCTCATTTACATACCTAATGCGGCGTCGTTGGACGAAACATCGAGCTAACAGTCAGCGCACGCTACCGAACGCAGCATACGTGCCCAAAACTCGAAAACTGTAAGTAAATTAATCCGTACTGGTTCCTATACAACTCAAATGCACAGTAATTGCAACAGCCTATGTGCCCTCGCTTGTTCCCGTGCTCTGTGCTTGATTCGTGTCGGCCGCGGTTCGCTGACAAGCGCCTCGTAAAGGCAATTCTTCTATAATGAACAGAAGCGGCGGAAGCACGTTTGGTACGCATTCACGAGCGAAAACATTGCGTCATGCAATTTCGGATGCAAACAGGCAAGCGGGAGGCAATGGGCGGTTCGGCGCTGAAACGTGCCTTTTTTTTTACGCCGAGCAAAACGAATAGTGCGGAAATGACATCTGACCAATGCAAATGTTGTACTACACTTAGCTGGCTAAACGCAACAGTGGTGAATAGCAACAAAAACAGCACTGAACCAACATACAGCACTTACACTACAGACACATGAGGAGTTCGTCGGTTGCCACTTGTCACGCTTGATCCGGACCAGCCACAGAAGCCTCCTTTTCGGGTCTCTTGGAAAATGGAACATCCTCCAACCATTTCTCGAATGGTTGGAGCATTGAGGAACACAACATCCAGTCATTGCACGGCGATGAAAGGCATGCGAACGCAGGCACGCAGCAGTGCCGCCCGCACGACAGCAGAGCGGCGAGGTCGACGCGGGAATCGCAATGGCGGAGGGAGCGCGCGAAAACCGGCTTTGGCGGCGTCGAGTAGTTCAAAGGGTGACTTCACCCTGAGCGGGGGCGCGCGCATCGAGGCACCCTACTCATGATTAGGGTGCCTCGATGCCAGCACCGCCGTTCAGGGTGGAACCGCCTTCTTTCCTCCATTGGAGACAACATCGCGGGCGCCGCCATATTGAATCACACGGGATCAGCTGCGCTAGCGTGTGTAACGGCGCCACTCTTACTCTCGGTGGTCGTGAAAGTACTTTTGACTAGAACAGCCTTTTTCATCAACATCGCACTGCGTATCTTTTCACTCATAATAGCGATTTAAACATCCGTGCGTCGAAGGCGTAATTGCATGACTTAATTTTACAACCCCAGGTGGTGAGGTTGAACATTTACTGTTCCGTCTGTTGGTTTGAAAAACGCACTAATATTTTGAAGATCTGTTGCCGGGCAGGTGCCGCTGCTCCATGCGGATAGAATAAATTGCTGCCTCTGTTTTTTCCACGATATTTTGGATTTTAGTTCACACGTTCTGTTAACGCCCGCGTGCCGTCAGCCGCCCGAGCACTGCGGCTGGTTTCGCTATCGTCGCGCGGTCTGTTTCCGTTTCTTCTGCTCGCAAAAACTGGTGTCTGTCTTCTTTCTAATTTTTCAAAGGGTAACTGCGAGTTGTTCGCCCGTTTATTGCTCACAAGGGCGCAATTACATCTGCTTATGGGGTGGTCGCTGGTATATACAAATGATGCCGCCGTACACCGCCGTTGCCACTGCTCCTGCGTTTTCTTTCTCGAGGCCAAAAAAAACGATTCGCCCCTCATTGGCGATAGCATAAAGGATTACTGGAAGTTTCTCACTCGTTTCATTTTAATGAGGGGTGCACAACCACTGAATGTTCTTGCGTGCGCTCGCATGCACACTTCGCTTGCGCCATGCACATACGCACCGGTTGCTCTCCCGCGATTCCTCAGTTTGTGAAACACAATTCTACGCATATTTTTTGATATTTTTGTGTTCAAGCCAATCGGTATTCATTAATAAACCATGCATGTAAACCTGTTCAAAAAAGGTGGATTTTAGTCATTATAAATCTGCATTAATTCTGAAAATTTTAAATTCGAAATGGAATTAATCGGCATTGATAAGTCACGCTTTTCGAAAAAAATCGACCATAGAGGGTTTTGTTAAAAAAAACGCGGTTTTAACGTTGGCTATCAGTGTATATACCTATTCTGTCTACAAAATTGTGTGCAGATGGATTAGGCTTTTAGAAAAATAACTTCTACCTAAAAGTTGATCTTTACTACTGATGAAGACAAATATGCTACATAGCTTTTGAGCCTACCCTCTTACATATGGTACAGAGAACAAAACAAAAGACAATGCAAATTATTCATTTAATGCCAACTGTAATTGCAGGTCATGAAAAAAACACGAACTACAGTATAAGTAAGCAAGACATTGGGACAGAAAAGTGGGGCATGTACCATCAGCAACGAATGAAACGCGAACAAGTAAACTGAGATGCCGACAAAAAAAGACCCACATTTTAGTTCTTGGAAAGGAAATACAAGATAGGTTGCTTAACACCTCTGAAGAAGAGTCTTCGCGTCTTCGATGTTCAAGTAACCTGAGCCAGTATTGAGCTTCGCTTGCCTAAGAGCATCTTGTTTGGCTGTTCGCTGCCTAATTGTGATGCTCGCGTTTCATTTCTTGCTGATAGTACCGTGGGGTGTAACTTTAAAGGAAAACATAAAAGCAAAGCATGAAAAAGGTTCAAACCACGAAATAAGTTACAAGACTTAGGGGAAAAATGTTGTTGTGCCCAGTGTGGTGTAACCTTCACCGCAAACATGAAAACAAAGTATGAAAAAAAAATGCAAACCACGAATTAGCAGAACGAGACAGAGTGATAAAAAGCACAGTGAGGTGTAACATTTAAAAGAATGTACTCTAGGGCTGATCCCGCTTTACTTGAGCTTCCCATTTTTTGCTTCGCTCGGAGTCTCGGGGGAAGCGAAAACAGCGTAGACCTTTACGCGTTGACCCGGCGCACATTAGCACACAACAACCCGTCATGCTGCCTCGGTGGTCTTGAGAAGCTCCTCAATCATGCGGTAGAGCACTGTCAAACAAATAAAGCCACCAGCGATCGTCCGCAGCCACTGGGCCTCGAAAAACGGAAGCTCAGCTGCTTTCACTAAGCAACGGCGACCAGCCCGACCAACCGCTGTGATTAAAAATGGCGCCGCAGGGAGAGAGAGGCGGCGTTGGAGCAGTAAAAGGATGGCACCACCCTGAACGGCGGCGCTGGCATCGAGGCACCCTACTCATGATGATCAGGGTCCCTGTATGGTATGGAAGGGGCGCTGCTCATCGTACCGCTGCTCAACGGGAAACCGCTGCAGGCGCTGGTTTTAAAAGGAGCCACAGAGAGTGCGGCGCAGCGGCGTTGGCGTTGCGACGAAAGGCTGAGGCGGCTTGATGGAATCATGTTAGTCTTTTAGCTACAACGCAGAAACATTCCGAGAGAGGCATTGAAACCGCTTGGCGGAAATACGAAATCAGATGGCAAATGTAGTCAGTAATAAGTTATGATATTTTGGCTTGCGATTCAGTCATGTTTTCTAAGGAAAATTTGAGAATTAAATAAGGAAAGCATGGAAAACTACCCCGTGGCCGCCGCGGTGGGTCAGTGCTTATGGTGCTCGGCTGCTGACCCAAAGGACGCGGGTGCGATCCTGGCCACGGCGGTCGAAGTTCTATGGAAGCGAAATTGTAGAGGCCTGAGTGATGTGCGATGCCAGTGCGCGTTAAAGAACCCCAGCTGGTCAAAAATTTCCAGGGACTTTCACTACGGCGCCCCTCATAGCCCGAGTCGCTTTGGGACATTAAACCCCATAAACGGTGAACTATAAATTTCCCCGAGAAGGCATTTTTTCGAAATTACCAGGTGGCAACAGCTTTCAAGTCATAGCACTACTTTCTGGAGGATCAGCTGCGATCGTTACGTCAACTTGGTAAAGATTTTTCTTTGTACGCGGCAGCCTGCGGCAGTGATTGTTTAATCAGCGAAAACTGAACTCCATTCGCAAAGCTGCAGCGCCGAGCACAACCAGGCGCTAATAAAATTATGCAAAAATAAAAAAAAATCGCTTTAAGAAAAGGAGGCCAGATAAAACCGAAATCAAGTTCCCTTCACCATATGATCAAGGGTAGCCACCGCAGAGACCGAGCCAGAAGGCATGGTTTCATCTGCGCCGCGTTAGCGTCTCTTGTACCGGCGTTGCCGCTAACGGCCGCAGGAGAGGGCGATCAAACACATAAAGGCGTACGAACGAGCGTCTCCACGCGGGCGTTAGGTGTGTTTTGTTTCGTTTGTTGTTGCGCTAAGCTCGCGCATGAGATGCTTTGTCCTACTCGCGCGTGCAAAAGTGGTTGTGCTACAAAGCAGATTTCTTAGGACTGCAAATATACGAGTAAATACAGGCAAATAGACAAAAGTTTTGAAAAGTTAACTGGCTATCAATACAGAGTTTTAGTGTATATAGCCGCAGATAAATTCAATGTATCCTACATAAGCTATTCCTGTAAATAGGTGTAAATATGTGTAAATTTATCCACGTAAACTTCCCCTTCTTTTCTACAGCCTGTGCAGCGAAGTTCCTCAGCTCCACATAAACCAGCCTAAAATCTACCAGACTTCTCACAAAACATAAATCAATAGCCGCAATTAACCGGTGCCATTTTACTGCTTCTGCAGCGGACACCTCGTTAGCTGCGCGGACCACGCCATTTTCCCGCGCAAAACAATTTTTATTAACAATCGTGCCACGAAACGAACTGCCGTAAGAACATTCAACGCTTTGTTCGTCTGGCAAGGAACAGCAGTTATCGGCGCAAATATATCAGGCAGCGCCTCAAGTATGCCAGCCACTATCCTCAACTGATAAGCGGAAGGAACGCCTCAGCCCACCTCTGCAAACGGTGAGCAGAGCTGCCGCTCCAGCCGCTCCAGCTAGGAAAAAGCGCCGCGCCGCGGATGAAGCGAGAGCTACACAAGGAGGGGTAGGAAGCTAGAATCTGACAGACGCGTGGTTTAGGAGTAGGAGAGAGCTATCACCACCGCGCGCCCATGCGCATGCATGATGCAAGCAGTGCTACTATCTGGCTAGTGCCTCAGCGCGGCAACTAACTGAAATGAGGCGTAGCGACGGCTCCTATTGCGTAGCGGACGATGCGGCTGGCATTGTAAAAATAGAAGAGGCGCTGGCTAGCCTTAAATTTCCTCTCCGGAGTCTAGCACGCTGTAATGAAGCAAATTACCACATGATAAATTTAGTATCAACTTTTTCACATGTCTGTCTGTGGAATAAGCGTTTTCAGTTGTCAATGAGACTTTTTTTGTTACTCGCGTCTGAGGCAAGTTTATCTTAGGATTTTCTGCTGACTGCACACAATCGTGACCAACCTCCAGCTTATGCAGTCACGTCACGCGATTTAATGAATACCGTTGTCCGGTCTTCTCTTCCGCACGGTTTTTTAATGGCAGGAGAGATCATCCAAATTCGTAGAGCCCCACGGCGAGGGTGATGGCATTTTTGAAATTCCGAAAACTGATCGGGCTGGCTGCAAACCTCTATGCAATCAAGCGCCTATCGGTATCACGTTACTACTTGATCCATCTGCCTTCTGACATGCACCACTACGGTAACACTACGCCGCAAAAAGTGTCGCTTTACCTGATACAATGTTTTTAAAAATGTTTTGGTTGGCTTCCCTAAAACACCTGGTGTCTGCCCTATTTGTTGTCCTCATCGGCCATTATTTGATCAAACAAATGTTTCGAGAATATTACTTAGAAAGTAGTTTCAGGGAAGATCTAAGAATTTACGGGGAGGTAACATCCCGCATTGAGACACCGGATGTTAGGGACGCCTTTGTGAACTGTGTGGGACTTATTTAGAACATCTGGGGTTCTTTACCATGCGCTAACATGGCACAACACACAGACGTTTTTTTTTTTGTGTCAGGTCCAGCACAATATGGCCGCCGCGGCCGGGATCCAACCAGTCGCCTAACGCTTAAACTAGTGAGCCACCACAGCTGGTAAGTTGTGAAGAAATAATAGTTTTGTATCAAAAATAACACTAACGTTTTGCTTTCTTCTGTTGCTAAAAGTTTGGTGTATATTGTGTCGTTTTAACATTGGTTGCGGAGTAATGTATTTTTTTCCTATTACGGTTAATTTTTTGGTGGTTGTATTTTAGTCTAATTCTATAATTCGTCCGCGGAAGCATATAGTGGTTGGATTTCCTTTGCTATCCCCTCCAATTTGGTTCAAGTCAGAAATTTATTCAGAATCATAATTTTCCCTGCAAAAGCATGTGATTCAGTGCTTCTAGTAACTTCTACCTTCAAAATCATCTTTCCTTCAGTTCAGTAGCATTGCGCTTAATGGCGATCGTTGCAATGAGTCTGTTTATACAGGTTTTTTTTATTAAAAGCTCCACCATCTCAAAACTATTTGTCTGCTCTTTAGTATTGAATCAGTTATTCTGATTATAACGTGATATTACCAGTCTTTTTTCCGCGGTAATGATGCCCCTCTTTGCGAAGCACCCATATTCAGTGTCTATAAATAATCGAGCTTTTCTGTGTAAAGCATGTAGATTAACTGTTTCTTTATGAGCACTTAATTATATCCCGCCGTCGATAAGGTGGATTCATTGCAATATTCACTGCGCATATCTCGGCTGTGGCCTCCACTTCCATTTGCAAAAACTTTTGACCTGAAAAAGTGACATGCCGACGATAGAAATACGATCAAGCTGTACGACTGAATATACTGGGTGTGCAGTAATATTTTGGGTCCACTAATATTTTTAAAAATTGTTTTTGTGAGGTATGAACGCGGCTTTTGCGAAACAATAATACCAGTGTTATGGGGCATTAGTAAAAATGGGAATAATGTTCATTATTTAGCCAGCTAATTTCTATTATTAGCTTTCTAACTATTATTGGTGGCACATAGCGACAATTAGAGATTTGAAGCCGGTGTTTAGTAACACCCATAGAAGTTTGTATAATTTAGAAAACGCGATTGCCTTCGGCCCTGTGGCACGATAAATTTTTGCTACATAGTGTTAAAATACGTGCGCTTTCGAAGAGCACGCAAGAAAAGCAAGCACTGTATGCATTTATCTTCTCGAAACAGCCAAAATTTTGCCGAGCCGCAGCGTGAAGCGTAATCGCTTTTACCAAATTCTAAACAGCTGATATGGCTATTAATAATAACCGTATACACACCTCTAATTGCAGCCAAGTGTATAACTGCAACAATTAAAAAGTTACTTAACAGAAATTTGTTAAGTACTTAAGTAGTTAACATTATTCGCCTGATTTTTGATGTCGGCTAACGCACGTTCTGTTGATCCACAGAGGCCGGCTTCATGCCTCAAAAAGCGTATTTTTAAAAATGTTGGTTAATCTTCGCGTGAAACACCTGGTATAATTTAAAGTGTCGTATACACACTGCAATGTTTGCAGTATGTGGTGCAAAAAGCGCAAGATCTAAAATGCAGATTGGTAATGTACTTAGCGAATTTCATTTCGCTGTCTCTCCGCGTTCAACCAAAACTAACGTGTACTCTCTTGTCGTGGGGTCAAGATTTAAAAAAAGTAATAGAACTATTGAGCGAGTGGGATTTTGCTCTTTGTGACAGTTTTCTCATAGGCCACACCGTAAGACAGTTTTCTCATAGGCTTATGTGAAGACAAATTTTGTTCGCTCACATGCTATAGGAATTCCGCCATCACACGCACCAGGTACTGCACCAGACACTTCCTTTTATCGTGGCCAGTTGCGACCAAGAACAATTGCCCGAGTCAGTGACATTCTCGTAGAGCATCCACCTCGCATTCGGAAGGTGTTGGATTCAGTCTCCTGTGCCGCCGGATAGCCACCGGTTGTCAAATGGGCACAAGATTTTGCCGAGTTTGGTGCTTGGTACTTCTGGGGTACAATGCTTACAGAAGAGGCTGTGGTCACCTCACCCTTTCCTCGATGGAAAATCTATCCGCGAAGGACCTCAATGCACCCTGTGCTGTAAAGCCCTGCATGGTTTATTCTACGACTGCTGCCGATGCTGCTGTATACAATCATTTCAAGGCTCGACGAGAGTTGTGCGTTCTATCGATAGAACTACAAGCGGCGGTGTGTGCGTCTCGAGGGAGGGTGAGGCATCGTCGCGGAGACGCCGTGGGCATGAGGGGAGCTAGATCCTGAGGCTGCGGTACATACTTTCATTGCCGGGACGGAGGAGGTGGTTTGTCTTCACGGAGGGTTTTTACTATTATTATTATTTGCAAAGGAAAATTTGCCAGGCCGCCGCGGTGGCTCAGCGGCTATGGTGCTCGGCTGCTGACCCAAAAGACGCGGGTTCGATCCCGGCCGCGGCGGCTAGAATTTCTTTGGAGGAGAAATTCTAGAGGCCCGTGTACTGTGCGATGTCAGTGCACGTTAAAGAACCCCAGGTGGTCGAAAATTCCGGAGCCCTTCACTACGGCGTCTCTCATAGCCTTAGTCGCTTTGGGACGTTAAACCCCATAAACCAAACCAAACCAAAATTTGCCACACGCCATAAAAGGCCTTAGCAGTACAGCTCTGTGAAAGTAGTCTGTTGCGCGCTTGAGACGTGAGCACCAGAACTGTAAAATGGTAGGTGTGGCCAATGGACTGGTGACTATTTCTACGCACCCCTTCTCCGACACAAAGATAGACAAAGTATACAACTGATGCTCAATGAGCAGGAGAGGCCGTTCGGCTCGGGTGCATAGAGGCTTCGTTCGCGTTCGAACCGCATTGGCGGAACGGTACCACCTTTAGTAGGGTTCCAGGTGATTCGAAACTTGGCTTTGCCCGCTACGGCCTGCAGTGGGTTCTATAGAGACTCTTCCGAGAGCAGAACGCTGAAGAAATTCGGGGGCCAGGCCGGGCGACGCTTGTACTTATTTTTACCGACGTGTGTCCATCGGAGGGTATGAACATAAGCACAGTTATAGCTGCAAGGAAACGCCCTAGTGGATAATTTGCTTAAAATTTCGGATGTTCTAATCACTTTGGCTTCTTTACGGCGTGATTTTATACCCGTGTTGCGAAGTGACCCTAAGTGAGCGATTTTTTGAATCTTTTTTTTGTTTTCTCGGTCAGGGGTAGAGGTGACCTCTTTTAATACTTTATGCCGGTCCGAGCCAGCTGTTCCTGAACATGCCGCTGAACTTTTTTGTGTTTATTTGGCCAAGAGAAATCGACACTAGTGAACATGCGGCGCATATTGTATGTAGTTGAGCCTTATAAACGATATTTATTCTTATATACATATTGAGATCACGAAAGGCACCTGGTGTAAAAGAGAGCTGCTCAAGTAGGCCATGGATTGCAAAGAACGACTGAAACTTTTAATGCGAGAGCAATGTATAGCCATGAAGGTGTCATCAAAAAGTGTCCGCTAATTTTTTCTCCATGTTGTTGTCGTTCTATGAAGATATATGAAAAAGTTGGGCATCATTAGGTACTGGGTGAAAAAGACTTGCTAAATTACAAATTTTATTTACATAGAGCAATTAGTTAATTAATTAAGAACCAAAACACCCTTAGACGTCGCAATGGCCATGGACGTTGATATAGCACATGGTCTTCAGAATAGCCACGGCGGCGATATAATATGTGGACGTTTTGCTTTCACACTGCTTCAATGCGGGTCGCCGGGGCTGAAAACAAAAATAAAGAAATGAGAAACAAAAACAACAAAAACTACAAAAAAAAACAATGGAGAGAGAAAAAGAGGACAGGGGGGGAACGGATCGCGCATTTCCGCTGTTAAGCACACTGAACTGCAATCATGTAATTTTTTTATATACTACGTGCGAACAAACAAGGCTTACATTTAATGAGCACACATACCTAAAGCGTCCAATAGTAAGCATGCAGATGCCAGGCATAATAGTTTGAGCTAGTGGTAAATATGTGGGACCAGCCGACCTCTCGACCAGCCGCTTACCTGCAATAACCATGTCCTGTTTGCTTGCGGCAATCTAGGGATTGTCGTAAAGATGCAAGGTCTGCGATGGAAAACTGCTATCAGTCTAAAAATAACCATCCAGTAAGGCAGTAGAGCAATCACTAGTTATATATGCGACCGAATTATACGGTACATGTTTTGACGGTAAAAACTAAACTTTTATTCCCTTAATTAAAAGAACGGTATACTGGGAATTTATGGAAAAGAATTAGGAACAAGCATATTGACGAGAACAGTTCAGTACCACAGAAATACTGCCAGTGCAGGAGCTATCTACTATACTGTGGGGAACGCTATCTTTGTTCAAATATTTCTGAACAACTGCACAAAAAAATGCCATTTCTTTATATGGCATAATATTTTAAACTGCGGGGGCTTAAGAGCCGTATAAAACAGGAAATATTTATTAACCTAATGTATTAAATGAAGTAAGTAATACGCTTTAAAAAAAAGCGGAATATAAAATAATAACAGAAAAACGGAACTGACGCGAAACTTTTGGGAACATATTTGTTCTCATTTTTATTAATGAGCTGAGTGGGAAATAAGTTTTCATTCATTTTCAGATTGATTATTTTCAATTAAATTTGTATTACTTAATATAAATCAGTGCTTTATTTCATTGTTGAACAATGTTTCACCTCCTGCGTCATCTGTAAGAAGCACATTGCAGTTAGGTTTTCTACAATACTTTTATATCGAATTCATTTCGAACAAATTGTCATCTTTTGCAGTAAATGCGTATACTGGGACAACTGTTGTAGCCAACGTACCTCACATGCACTTGGACGCTGTTTCAAGTGGATTCCTTGTGCGACCAAGCTCTTCTTCAAATGTTTGACTTGTGAGACCAGTGTCATCTTTTTTTCCTGGGAAGTATGTAATACGTTGGAACATTTCGTCCATAACAACACTAGACGATATTGCATTACGACTACTAAGCTTGTCATTAGGCTAAATCTAATAAGCTGTCCTTTAATGAATCTGCTCTACACACATTCCCACAGTTCCCAGGGTTTACACACATTATGGTAAAAGGACACGACAGTTCTATATACCCTACCATTTTAATAAACTACCTGCTCAGATGTTTGGTTGTGATTCGTTGACGGCTGTGAAATCTGGACTGCAAGCGTGGTTTGAAAGTTTCAAAGAAAGGAAATACTGATTTGCTTTGTAATTTCTATCTTGTTTTTAAATTTGTGTTCCATTTATTAACTGCTGATTTTCTTTGCTTTACATAATTCTCAATCCCTAAATTTGTTGACTGAACTATATGTAATATTTCGACTTTGTGTTATTGCTTTTTTTTATTCTTCTTCTTCTTTTTCTCTATGGATTGTAAAGTGTGCACTTTCAGCGTTTTGTATTCACCGCATGCTGTTGTGACTTCCGTGGCCCGCCCACAAGCGCTTGCGCTTCTGCGGGCACACGCTATGTACTGTGTATATATATCTTGCAATAAAATTCCTGTATGTATGTATGTAAATGTTTGTCGCATCCAGAAACACAACGTTGAGACATTCGTATATGCTCGAAATATGTATGCTCTCAATGTACACAAGTTTTTTCTTGACTGCAACGATCTATAGCTGGTTGGGTTTTGAATAAAAAATTATTCTACTCGCAACCCAATCTTTGATTTGCTTTTCTCGCGCAAAGTATTGTCTTTGTTGCAGTATATACCAAGATGCCAGGAATGCACTGTACAATAAATAATGCTCGTAATATATCATTCCGACAAATTATTGCCACCGAAGTTCAGAATGCATTCTTTGCTATGTATCAACTTGCGCATTTTTTATTTTCCTATAGTAGGTTTGTATAGATTTCACCGCGGGAAGAGACCTGATATAAATCGCTACATATTCACGCAGGATTGCCCTTATATAAATCGCTACACATGCACGCATGATTGCCGGCCCACGTTTCCTAGAATCAATGCGTCTTCTCACGAACACCTTATCCATGCTTTCTAGAATCATTACGTCTTCTCACAAAAAAACTTATCCACAATGTGCCTCGGAACTTTTCTGACACTTCAATCTGAGTGCTTATCAAACCAATTCATTTAATGCTTAGACTTATAAAAAGTGTAATATTATTACCATGATATCAGTAATAGTCAAGAACTACTACTCCTGTAATCTGGTGTTTGGCTGCACCTGCACGATGTTCTCTGAAATTAGCGGTGTTGCAATTCGCATTGTTATAAAATGTCAAGTCCAAAATGTAAGCGTATTCTTATATCACACGGTCGGTGCTTTTCAGGCTGTTCACAAACAGAAGTACTTGAAGTTGAATTCGTGGTTGTGCTTTTGCAGTCGTACAACTAATGGCGTCTTTCACTCGAGTCACATCTTTTACTTAACCTATAAACTATTTGGTCTGTTTTACACACACAGACTGTTGTGATTATTAGCGTAATGAGTGAATATTGAGAATGCATTCAATAATAGCATTTACTCGCGAACTGTATCGTCCACACACAACCATTTAACTATCGAGCGTATAAACTCTCCCGACTCTTGAGCGTAGCCTTAGTATTGCTTTCAACTTGCATATTATTTGCTTTTCAGACCAGGTATTTGCACTGAGTGCAAAAAGCATCTAACAAAAAACGTCAGTTTTCTGCTCAAATGATTACCGAAGGAATGCATGTTGCTTCAAAATGTTGCAAGTAGTTAGGTTTCAAAATGATTCTAAAATACCACCGAGTTTGCTCTAAAACTGCGAACAGCGTTCCTCAAAATTATTTTTTTTCGCGCTTCATAAATTGCGTTGCTGATCCTAACGCATAGTACTTACTAACAAATGTATGTACCCTCTCCCGCTTAGACCGATTAGGTCTGCAGTATTCTGTAAATAAACAAATAAATAAATAACAACCTGCGGCCAATCTCTTTTCTCCTTTTCAACTGCGTAAAATAAGACGCTATTGGCATCTGCCTTTGATTATTTTGTTGGATATTACCATTGCAATCTTTGCTTCATAAGGTACGCTGTTCTCTTATATTGTAATGAAATAAAACAGCGCAAGGGACGGGACTAAACACGAAGGAGCAAAACACAGACACGGGCATGTTTCGTCCCGTCCCTTGAGCTGTTTTATTTCATTATGCAATACCAACTAGCCCGGCATCTTGCACTTGTGAACTATATTGCTAATGTTTAATTTCATCACAATCATGATCATCAGCCTTGCTATGCTTACTGCAGGAGGAAGGCTTCTCCCAAGTCTCTCTAATTTATCTAATCGTGCGAAAGCTGCTGCAAGCTCAATGCCGCAAAACGACTTAATCCCCTCCGCTTCCCTCCTCCTGCCCCCTCCTGCAAAGTTTGCTTTCTCTTGGAATCCTGACACTATCCCTACCAACCATCGGTTATCTTAACCTTCGCATTACATCAGCTGCCCATGGCTATTTCTTCTTGATTTAAGGTAAGATGTCAATCAATTTTTTTGGTTCCCTGACCCTGTGCGCCATCTTCCTGCCTCTTGACGTTACTGGCATAATTTTAACGCGGCAGCGTTAAGGGCCCCGTGTCGCAGACAAGACGGTATCGTCGTCGACGTCGGCGGCGTTGGCCGTGAGCAAGAAATCCCAGAAGCATTAATAAATCATTCCGGGTTGGAAATTGGTCGACTTGGTAAATCGATCGAGGGCCTCCGGAGACAGCCGAGAAGGAAATTGGTCGAGTTGGGGAATCGAAACAGGGCATACGGAGGGCCCCTACTGTGTCTCGTTGCGCTGTCCTATATTACCTCAAATTAAGTTGGACCCTTCTCGTTCAAACGCTTTGTTCTAAGAGCTTATGCATTTCCCATTGTCCATTTCGCGTCAGTTTGGTCTTCTGTCCTTTGTCGCTCAGATTTACCCGGCAGCTGGGTCGCTTTCAACAGGCGCTTGAAATCCGCGGTATATCTCCATGTCAAGTGAAGCAGCGCGACGGTACGGGGATGATACTATGTCTGGCCAACTCGCCTACCAGTTCATTTTCTACAGCTTTATATGTGAGTCTCCATTGGACTATTATTGACCGAAAGACGTGAAATGGGCAATGAAAAATAGTAAGCTTCCAGCGCGCGGCCTCAGGTCTATGAGTGCCTTCTGTAAAGAGGCGATGAATAGCATTGTCGAGACAGTGACAGTGCTCAACTGCTTACCCTTCTTTATTGAGCTTTTATTGCTGAAATTACAGGGGCACGTGGTGGCAACGTATCAGTATAAATATCTTACATTATGTTTGAATACTCGTCTATATTTACATCGTTATTCCATAATTCCTGCGCGAGTGCTGAGATTTCCACTTAGGGTGTCAAGCTAACTTCAACCGCGGTTTAAAAATAATCCCGGCACTTTTAAAACGACGCGATAAAATGTATTTTGTTCACTATTGTATGCAGCGAGTCTTACTCATCTTATATTGGGCTTAATTTCATAATTCGTCGAGATTAATTAACCTGTTTTTCAAGCAAGGAAGATAGGTGAACAATATCAAAAATAAAGTTCTGGAACGGCCCGGAAAATGTCCGACTGAACAGTTTCTTTCTACCTATTCCCTATCAGTTTTTTTTTTTGGTCACTGCAGATGCCCGCGAAATACAACAAAAATAGAACGTGACGCGTCCGCTTGCTTCCAGCGATTACAGTGCTCTGAAACCTCCACCGGCGGTGTAATTTACGCGAGCGCAAATGATAAGGGCTCTGTCTGCTTATTCCTATCACGAAAAGCCGCAAGGAAAGCATACCCCTGGCGTAAATTGCACAGCCAGCTGCAGCGTCGCCTCCTTGTCGCCTTTTTAGTGGCAGCACACCGGGCTAAATGATCTCTTGGCTCCCACATCCAACTTTTAGGAGCACTTCAAGCGCGGAGCGCGAGCGCGTATGTCGCGTGGTACATTTTAGTATTTCGCGGGCATCTGCAGTAAACGAAAAAAGCTAATACTTGAGTCATGGAAAGGTAGAAACTGTTTAATTTGACGCTTCGCTGACCGTTCTACAACTTTCTCATTGGAACCTTTCACCTGTCTTCGTGGCGTGCAATGTTGGTTTTCTTAATCTCAACAAATTATGCAATTATGCTGGATAAAAAAATAGCGTGACTTGCGGAATAAAATGCCAGTGACAAGCATTTCATCGCTTTGTCATAGAGCTCGTGGGGGTATTTTTAAACCTTGGCTTAAATTAGCTGGGACACCCAGTGTATAGGGGCTGCTTATATTTTGCGCATTTCTCTCTCACCTTATTATCGCGGGCTCGAACCCAGCCACGGCGGTCGCATTTCGATGGAGGCGAAATGCTAGAGGCCCATGTAATGTGTGATGTCAGTACACGTAAAAAAGCCCTAGGTGGTCGAAATTTCCGGCGTGCTTCACTGCGGCGTCGCTCACAGCATAAGTCGCTTTGGCGCGCTTAACGCTCATAAACCGTAAGCTGTAAACTTTACTGATAGTGTAATTATGGCGTATTGTCGAGCAACCATTACGACAGCGTGCTCTTTCGCGGTGTTTTTTGGAGCGTCAGGTCGCCGTGATTCTATGTGCTAATATCCGAGTGAATAATTTATAGACAACGAACAGTAAGCTGAGCAGTCTGAAATTTTTCCACTCCTTGACGTCCCCTTTTTTTAGGATTATGATGACGTCAGCCGTCTTTCAACATTCCGGTACGCTCAGGTAACAAGGCATTCCGTGCAGAAGAGGCTGCATTATCTAACAAAATCTCCCCACCGAAGTCCTCCTCCCCAGCTGCTCTCCATCTTTACATTGCTCCAAACGCATTCTTTACTTCCTGTTTTTTGACTGACAGGGTGCCCAAGTGTTCTGCACTAGTGCCTCTCTCATTAACGCTCTGATTACAATGGCTACTGTAGAGATTTGTGTAGAGCTCTCAGGCTGCTTTAAGTATCATGTCCATATTGTTAACGGCATTGCCCTGTTTGTCTCGTAGCACATACATCTGATTCTTGCATATGCGTAGTTTGGACTTGTCAGGTTTAAGCCATTTCCGTACTTAGGAACTTCCTCTATACTCGCGATATTAAAGTTCCTTATATCGGTTACTTTGTGTGTGTTGATTAGGTGTGATGGCACTGCCACTTTGATTCTATATGCAGTGTTAGAGGCTTTCGCGTTTTGGTGTTTCTTAATCAGCGCTATGGTCCCCTGTGTGAGCTTGCCGTTATCCGGTCTAAACATGCTACCACCTGCTTCTAAGCGTACGTTGTGCTATGTAGTGATGGCTGTGCGATTATCTGTCACTTTTGAACACTAAGGTTGCCGTCCTCGGTTAAAGCTGTAAATCTGGTCAACAGCGAGATCCCGTATTCCTCTAGTTTCTTTTTGCGGCTAACGCGTTGAAGATCTTTTGACTCAATACGTTACTCGGTTCCCTTCCCATGTCTAGCCTAAATAGAGACCTTCCACTCTTATAGTTGCTGCACTGCTCCAGATTCTGCAGAATGCTATGGTGAGCACATGGTGTGAAGTCTATTTCATTACTAATGCCGCCATTGGGACTCCTCCACACCAGCTTCATGTTATCCTCATTGCAGAAAAAGGTTTCATGATCCGTAAAATATTTCTCTCTGAGAATTGCCCTCTTCGATTCCTAGGACTTAGATTACAGTCGCCCACTGCCTTGTGTCTATAGCCAGCTTCTTGCCTGCCTTGGCATTCAAAACAACATCAGAGCAGTATACTGCAGTCTCACTTTACTCACTGCCGATTTCAGGTATTCATATAAACTTTCGACTGTCATGCCATGATGGCTGGAAGTACGAGAGTTGACCTGTAAAACATTCAGTTTGTACAACGTATTAAGCTTAATATCATAACTGCCTCCTTCTCGCTAACACTACAGCATTCCTCTGTGTTGTAACCTATATGCATATTTATGAAGAATTCCATGCTTTTTCCTCGTATGTAGTACGCTAATCCAGGATAGCATAGTACATGACCGCTCTTTAGCACTGTACACGACTCACCTGCCTTCTTAACCTCACTAAGCCCAATGAAATCCAATTTATTACCCTGTAGTTCTGGAACAGCACTGATACACTGGCCTCACTGGGTAAAGCTCGAATGTTAAACGTTGCCAGGCGCAGTTTCCAATGGCGGCTTTTCCGGAGGCAGAATTCTAAACACTCTCCGCTCTATCGCAGGTCTGACCTCAACTTGTGCAGTTCTCCACAGCCGCCAGGTATTGAGGGTCGAGGGTTTAATGTCGTGTTCATAAAAGAGGCTGTAGCTATATCTATTTGTGGTGAGAGAGCCCGTTTCCGCTTCTGGTCTCCAAGATCAGGCCGCACCCAACGCCTAGTTAAGCAATTTCTTCGACATTCTTCTTCTTCGGTTGGGCATTGCGTGGCCCAAAGATTCGAACCGCAAGTACTCTCGCACGTGAGATGGGTGCTCAACCTCTATGCCACCGCTGCAAGTGAGATATGTAGTGTTTTTTTTTTTTTGCGTGGTCCGCAATGTTTGCACTGTCCACATGTATTTAACTTGTAACAAAATTCAAAGCGCAAGAAAAGAGCACGGGCTTTCTTTGCATCCTTTATCGCTTTTTCAACTATCTGATGTAATGCCACTTAAAGGAAACGTTTATTCTTATAAATGCGAGCGCATTGATCATTTAGTGGGTGTGCTGCTTACGTGGGCAAAACAAAAATGCTTCCTACCCGACGAATAGTTTTAGAAACAGGACTAACTGCGCTCACCAGAAGCCACATTTGACAGTCGGCTTGTGGCGAGTCTGATTCATTCAAGTCCTCTAGGGGGTTAATCCTGTGGGCGACGGGAAGTTTTTCCTTGAGCGGAGCCAACATTAAATATAAAGAATTTTATTAACGAATGTGTTTTAATCAAACGCTTCTCAATACAAAATGTTGGCGCTGTTTTGCTGCCAGCACTCACTTCCGTAAGTACCCGTGTAACTAAAGTGGCTGTTTGGGCTTGTTGGTCAGTGATCATGGTTAAAGAATGCAGCGCGAAAAGACAAGGACAAACGAAGAAGTGGACAGGACAGCGCCAGTCCTGTCCACTTCTTCGTTTGTCCTTGTCTTTTCGCGCTGCATTCTTTAACCATTACCCATGTAAGGCTAGTTTCTTTACATAAATTTTTCCCGGGTGCTTTTGCATCTTTGGACATTGCATGAAGTAAATAATCGACCCTTGTTCGAATCCTTAAATGCGCAGACCAATTTCCTGCTATTCTTATTTGGGTTGACACCATCTATTGATTCTTTTTGAGAATTCTAATCGTGCATTTGCAGCTTCAGCAGGTAGTTGGTATCTGTTTCTCCAAATTTGAGCCAAACGTCCGCAAATAAGGCACATCCAATAGGTCGTTTCTTCACAAGAATCGCGCATTACATTGTTGGTGGGAATCGAAAATCTCTATTCTGTTTACTGGACTTTCTAGTGCAGTTCAGTCCACTGTAAACAAAGATGCTTTTTGAAATAAGTGTACATTAGAAATTACCCTGTTCGTCGCCCAAAATTAGATAACCGTCCAAACACGAAATTTTTAGCACCATAGACGATGCTGTCATAGCCAGTTCCTCTTGGACACTAATTTCACTTTGACATCATGTCCATACGGTTCACACCATAAGAAGCTCACGAAATTAAATCACCACAACTTCCGAATTGAGGTGATGACGGAGCCTTGTATGTGTGTCGAATATAATGCCACACCTGCGAAAATGGTACGCCTGGTCGGAGAACAGACAGAGACGACATACCTCATAACCTTCAAGGCGTTTCTTCAGATCCGCTACTGTAGCGACCATTATCTTAAAGTCTTCTTTTAAATCCTGAAAAAAATGGATTTTTTGGCATCACTATAAGACTTTTGTAGACAGTATTTTGCCTTCTGAACAGTTTCTATGCTGAATCGATACGTTTTCAACAAAATTTGATGGCATTTCATGTGCCTTGTCGCAAAAGATTATCTCCGAAAAAAAAAGTGATCCAGACTAGTGCTCTCTTCACAAACCTTCGTTCTTCTGGTTACTAGTACTAGAATGCTATTAATTGTAGCGTTGCGCAGATTTCAGGGGAGTGGAGTCTTTAGGAGAAAGGAGGGAAAAAATGTTTGGATTTATTGTCAAAAAATGCAATGCAAATGTTTATGCTGGAAAACCAATTACACTTTCTCAGTAATAAATTTTTGAAAACTAGGTGTCCGACCTCTCTAACCATGTCCCTAGAGTTTGCACGAGAAGAAGTGCGCGAACTTACGAGGTCTGTTAAAAAAGTAACCGACTTTATTTTTTTTGCGAACACCTGATGGATATGAGACAAGCGCGCTTGCATCAGGCGACCTTGAACCTTCATGCGCATGCATGAATTTTTTCCCGCCTGTCGATAGCGTCAGTCGCTGGGAAGCAGCGTTTGAGTGAGGCAGTGTGCAGTGCTCTCGTCGGTTTTTTATTGCAAGGAAAATGGCGGAGTGAAAGGAGCAGCGCTACTGCAACAAATTTTGCCATAAACTTGGCGACAGCCGAGTGGAAACCATTCGAAATATTCAGACGGCTTTCGGTGAAAATGCTATGAGCAGCACAGAGTTTAAGCAGTGTTACAATTGTTTTAAAGATGGCCGCACATCGGTGGAGAACGAGCCACGCTCCAATCGGCCATCAACATGCCAAAATGACCAGGTCATTGTCGAACTGAACGCTATGGTGATGCGAGACTGCCGCGTGACTATCCGAGAAATTGAGGAAGAGGTGGACATGAGCAATTTCTCCGAACATTCCATTATCACCGAAGATTTGGCCATGGAGAGAGTTGCGACGAAATTCGTGCCGAAGCTGCTCACGGTGGAGCAAAAGCAGCTTCGTGTTGAAGTCTCACAGGACATGCTGGATTCCACAAACAGTGACCCCGACTTCATCAACATCATAATCACTAGTGACGAGTCTTGGGTGTACAGGTACGACCCGGAAACCAGAACCCAGTCGTCAGAGTGGAAGCATTCCACGTCACCAAGACTTAAGAAGGCCCGCCAATTGCGCAGCAATGTGAAAGTGATGCTGACTGTTTCTTTGACACCCACTGTGTGGCAGACCACGAGTACGCACTCTACAGGGTCAAACAATGACCAAAGAGTACTACAGGGATGTCCTCCTTTGCCTACGTGATGCTGTGCGGCGCAAGAGCCCGGAGCTGAGGTCAACAGGAAATTGGCGCACCCATCGCGCCAATGCTCCTGCACATTCCTCGCACTCGAATCAGATTTTTTGGTGAAAAACCAGACTCCTGTAGTTCAACAGACTCCTTACTGTCCTGATATGGCCCCTGCGATTTCTGGCTGGTTCCCAAAATCAAAAGGCCATTGAAAGGAGCGCGATTTCAGACAAGGAAGAACATTATGGCTGCAACGACAGCTGAGCTAAACTCCATTCCGAAAAGGGCTTTTTCGGAATACTCCCCACAATGGCAGCACCGCTGGGAGAAGTGTGTGGAGTCCCAAGTAGACTACTTTAAAGATGACTAGGTTTGCAACGCTCCAGTTATGCAAGTTTTTTTTTCAACGGCCAAAGGTCGGATACTTTTCTAACAGACCTCGTAAATCAGCGCCGCTTCACGCTCGAGTAGTTGACGGCACTTCGACCTTCTCGATAGATGCGCCTCCTTTGACAGAACATTTGTACAACGTACCTCATAGCCTTCAAGGCGGTTCTTCAAATCCGTTAACTCGGCGGCCAGTGCCTTGCATTCTTCTTTCGAGTCCTGTTATAAAAAGGAAAGTTACATCCGTTATTTGAATTTTCTTGCCTGCACTAATCCTCGGTTTTCCGCTTTATCTTGAGTCTAATACGCGGTTGTCCATATTAGGTTCTGTTGGATATCCCCCTACAACACAGCATCCAAAAATTAAGCTAATAAAAATGGGGTTTCTATCACAGATTTTATGTTTTTTTTCCGCCCGGCGGCAACAGGAAGTTGGTAAATCTGTGTGGTGTTTTCTGGAAGTGGAGACCCCTGTGAGTACATTCTATTGAGACTTAAGACAAAAAACATTTTTCATTAAACCGCAAAAGCGTTTTTAGATGTTGCAGATACTGTAACAAAAAAACGTTTTTTAACACAAATATTCAAGCAAAATTGTCTTCTCTATTCCGACAATAAAATAATCGTCCGAACGCGAAACTTTTTCTGCACTGGAGGAACTCCGATTGCTGCTTTTCTCTTGTATACATGAAGAATCGCGCGGATATAAATCACAACTGGTTCCCGGTCGAGGGATTGAAGAAGTCATGCCTCTTGGCATGAAATCGCACCCACCGTTGCGAGAATGATGCAGCAGCTCTCAGTATACTTATGAACAACATACCTCGAATCCATTTAGACGCATCTTCAGTTCATCCTCATATGTTCATCCTCTGAACGCTGGCGACATTTATTGCAATGATTCTTGCAGCTGAAGTTTAAGCCTGGTAATGTTTATTACTGAAGACACTTTGTTTATTGTCATCCTTCATGAAAAAAAAAGCTGTGTGCTTGCACAGCGTTTCTTAGAAACCATGTGAGTAGTGCCTAAAGGCACTGCCTGCTTAGGTCGCGAACAATTCAACGCGAAAAAAAATTCATATTCCGGTAAAAAAGGATATTCGCCGTAGATTCTTGGTGTAACGGTTACTAAAGGCGCGGAGAGCAATGATGGTACGGTGAAAGTGGTTCGTTTACTATCAGCCAAAACCTTGTCCACATGCGATGACAAATGTGCCATTTAGTGAAAATGGATCATATTTACTTGTGTTAAAAAAAGGATCTGATAAATACAAATACATAGAATTGTTTCACCGTAGAATAATTCTAACCTGTCACAGCTAAACTGAAATATTTGATTTCATCAAACTTTGCCGTTGACGATTCTCATTAGAAAAGTGGTACTTGGAGTATGAAGAACGGCGAACAAAGGGAAGACAGTCTCTTTAACGAAGGTAAACATACGTGGATGATGCCTAGCACTGTATGCAGCAAAAAAATCTTTTAAGACATGCCCAGCACAAAACTCTATCCTCCTCACACCTTTGCCTTCGACCATGGAAATCACTATTTCCTGCCACGTACGCGCTGTTTGCATTGTAGTTCGGCGACGCGATTGTCGAGGATTCCTCACGGTGTGTCCCCGGTTCTTTGGTTCCCCCCTGCAATTAGAAGAAAAATATCGCCCATCACTATATTTATCTCCCGAAATTGTTGAAAGAAAAACAATCGTAAAAAAGTAGCGGTGGATTAACTATTTTACAGAGCATGGCCGAGTGATAGCTGTTGTAGCTAGTCTACCAAAGACGATTTGCTTTGGACTCCGCATAAATCTCAAGGCTTCTCAACGGTCAAATCAACGGAATGACTAATGTCGAATTAGGCTGGACATGGCTTGGTCCAAATCGAAGAAGGTCAAAATTTGCGGGGTGGTTAGTCCAATATTTTTTAGGAGTGGCATGAGTGAAATTTGGACATTACCATCTCGATATCCATAGCCAAATTAGACGGGATATTGATTTTGGCCGAAATCGACGGTCAAATTTTGGAGTGGGCCATATTTACGAGTGGCGTATGTCAAACTCGGCGACTACCATCGTATCCAGCCCATTCATATTAACCTCGAGTACATGAAGCGCACAAAAGACTGTCTTTTGTGCGCTTCATGTACTCTAGGTTAATATGAATGGGCTGGATACGATGGTAGTCGCCGAGTTTGACCTGCGCCACTCGTAAATATGGCCACTCTCGCGCTGTGCATTGGAGAGCGTCGTCTTCATCAACTTCCATCTGCCCCGTCCCACGGCACTGCATGCTCCCTGTCGTCTGCTACTTAGCAAAAATCCGTGCTTTCGCTCCGATTCGAATGTAGTAAACATTAACGATAGTTTTAATGATAGGATATGCGCATAACTGGCTCCCTCGGTCAGTGGACGACTGAATCGTGCTTTGAGATATGTGAGGTGATGAGAGAGAGAGATGTGAGCTACATGCGTTAGCGCTGAAAACATTGTGGCATACAGGCAGCACTGCAGAATAAGCCGCAGCGTTCAATGGGTTAGCTAGCTCTCGCGATCAAACATTTACTGCCACCTGCCAGGGTGGCAGGGTGGATGCGCTGCCTATCCAGTTTCCAGAACGCACTTAAGGTCAGATGCCATGCCGCGTACATTTGCCCGGTACGCCATAGCTTTCGCTTTCTAACCAGTTTCAAGAGTAGTTGAACCGCGCCTAATTTTTTCTTTGTGTGTGCGCTGTCTTTTGTGCGCTTCATCTACTCAAGCTGTGAATCAGCTTGCTCCGGAATGTGTTCTACTGCAAATTATTCTTTACATCGGTTTTGGTCGAAATCGATGAAGGTGAAATTTCGGGGCAAAATTTCGGGGGTTAGAGTGTGCAACATATTAGAAGCGACCCAGCTCGAAATTGGAGACAATATCATATAATAATGTTCAAAGTATGCATCTATATCTGGCTTCAGGCTATTGCTATGAAATCGTTACGTTCGAGGTTCAGTTGAGCATCATGCGGATATCATGGACTGAAACTCTAGTTTTGCATTACTTAGAGGTATCGCTCTAAAATTCACGCTGGCAGTGCTTTCTACCATCAGTGCTGCTGATGGGAGAAATGTGAGTTACCCATTAGAGGTGCGAAAAGTGACGTGAGTAGGAGGACAGCCGTAATCCAGAGGTCCAGTGGAGCTGGCACTGCCATTTCTCAAATTTTCAGGCTATAGAACTCATACCACATATTTCTAAGAATCTTTTTATTATCCGAAGCATATTAACGTAGGTTTCGGGCATTCGCGCGACGCCCGGCGGTGGCCACTATTGACCTTCAAGTGACCTTCAAGTAGGTCACGTGACATGACGTCACGTGATGACGTCACACCGGCTGCAGATGGGGCCTCATATCGCGCCGTCGGTCGCCTCCCGGCGGTGACCACCATTGACCTTGAAGTGAGATCACATGATGTGACGTCACGTGATGACGTCACACCGGCTGCAGATGGGGTCACATATCGCACCGTCGGACGTCGCCCGGCGGAGGCCTCCACGCTTCGATTCGCGCCACGCCAGGGATGAGGCGGCGCGCTCCCGCCGTGGCGTCAGTCTCTGTGCCCGCAACCGCGCCAGCGTCTTTGCGCCGGACGTGTATCCGGTCAAGATGCCTCCAAACGCTAAGGACATGCTTCGCATCCACTGGGCTTAATCTTGATAAGCCTCCAATTTTTTTTGTAGTTTCTTAAGACGGCGATAAAAACTACAGCACATTTCAGCAGATCTGTTGACAATTTGTAAGAGTATTAGGGTACTTGAAGGCACATCTGACTCGATTACCGTTACAATGCAGCGCGCAGCCAAGAAACTGTGGAGCATCGGATACGCGTCAAGTGCTGTACATGTCGATGTAGGTACAGTAGCGTACTTCCCAGTAGCCCTTAATGCTCCAAAAGAAATTTCTTCCGTGTGCCGAAGCAAGAATTCAGCTGCAAGAAACTGGCTTTTCTTCAGTTGAAATAAACGTACATCATTCTTGAGAAACTGCATGCAGAATTTAAAGAGCACAACACAAGAAATACTTTGCTGCCATTGGAACTTCGGGTCCTCTTAGTGACCATGTGGAGCTCAAAGTAATGACCTCGAAAATATACACTTCAAAGCTACTCACACCTCCCCCATCCCCCCCCCCCCCCCCCGCGCGCACACACTTTTCTGTGTTCTATAGGAGGATATGTTCGACGTCGTTTCTCCGCCATTTTCGTAATGTATGGTTTGAAGTTAAGCACAGTGTTATTCTGCTTTCTCAGTGAACCTTGCAGTGAAATCGGTCTACTGGTCATGCAGCTCCAATAACTTCTCGAGCAAAGACCTCATCACTTTCCCACCAGTTTACACTCCCAATAGGAGCAGCCTCCATACTTGCCGCACAGGCCTCAACAATGTGCACCGCGCTGTGAACAGAGGGGCGTTTCCAGAGCTGTTTCCTTTACATAACTATCCACCTGATTTCACCAAAGCGGTAAAAGTCAAGGTGCATTAGGCGACAGCACGTTAAAGAACCCGAGGTGGTCGATGTAATTCTTAAGGCTACCATTAAGCCACCTTTCTGTCTTTTTTTTACTGCGTCCTTTACGCATTCCGTAACAGCACGGCTTAGGCATCCACCAATAGTGAACGTGTTCCCTCTAACTCAATGAGCATTAGGGAAAGGAATAGCGGGGACAAAAGTACGAAGAACGCGCAAGCGACCGGAATAAACGATGCGCTAGCGCGAAAAAAAATTACGGCGCACTTTGACTGTCTAAAGTGCGCAGAGGCGAAAGCGTTTTCCGCATCACTTGGACTGCCTCTGTGTCACTGGTGACGTCACTACTAGATGACGTGACACATAATTAATGACTAAATACTAAGTCATGACAAATTACTACTTATAGGTAATTAGTGATTAATGACTAAATACCAATTAATTGCTTATTAATTATGCTTAAGGTTCGCCTTTAGGAGTGGAACGCGACAGCGTGTTGTAGCGCTGCCAGGGAATCCACGGAACACCACAACCCGTTCGGCGCGATGCCTTGCCCTTTGAACGGAACGCTCTTTAAGGAAAGGAAATCACGCAGTAACATTCTCACATATCTCGGTGGCCACCCGTCATCCGTTTGTAGAGGAAAGGAGGAAGTGGGAGTGAGAAAGAAGAGAAAGAGGGGTGGTAATGAAGAAATTGGAAATTGTATTTCAGAAAAGGAAATTAAGCGATAACTGTCTCACATATCTCGGTGGACAACCTTCAAAAGCGTGACACCTCTGCTGACAAGGTTCTGCTGACAGCCATCTGTCGACAACGATGAGGCATTAAAGGCTTTCGCCTTCATATTTTGTACCACCATCTGCCTCCTTGATAGAGCGGCGGTCTTCTAGGAATGCCGCCGGAACGGTATTGCAGTCCTACGGCTTCATACAGGAAGCAACGCGCTCGCAGCCCGCAGCAACAAGCCGCAACTAAATTAAAAGAAAGCGCAGGTTTGTGAAGATCGGATTGCCGGTATACGCCGAGACTCGCGCTAACTTGTTAACTCATGGTGTGGGATGCTTCTCGAACAAGGCCCAAGGCAAGCACAGCAGCACACGGCTCCGGAGGAGCAACCCGTTTGTCCGCGAAATGAACTCGCCATTCATGGACTACTAGAGGGCGCTGGTGACGCAGCTATGCATTTGAACCAGCTGTGAATGTAGAGGGCGCTTATTATCCACGAAGTTTATTAATTAACCTTCTTCCATGTACAAAGCTGGTTCATTAACGACAGGTTCTCAATGTCGCGTAAAGACACGCTCTACTAGTGGAAGACCCTAGATGACATTTTGTTTTTCGTGAATGGTAAAAAAATGGCCATTTAGTACCCGTGCTGTCACCTCACGGTAAGCAAAAAATGGCTTCGTCGAGCCCTACTTGCCCTAAATGGGACAAAGAATGTTGGAAAACAAAAGCGCTGCACTCGTCATGAGCCAGAAATGACAGTCGTCTGAGAAGAGCTTCGTGCATTAATGTGCGGTAGGGTGTAAAGAAAATTTGTAAATTTATTTAGAGGTACTATAAGCCCAAATATGTCCATGATAGCAATAGATTCACACAATCTACTATGGAAAAGGGAATAGGAGAGAACACTGATGAATAGTGCAAAAAATGCACTATTCAAAATACGTCCTTGGGTTCCATGTCCTAAATCGAGACGTGGGCTGTGAGAGACGCTGTAGTACAGATCTCATGATTATTGTACACCTTCGGCATGCTCTGATAGGCATAAAATTAGGCGCCCGTTGCTGTACATGACAGTGCTTTAATATTAGTGTTTTTCCAGCGCTAGCTCTATTAACCTATATTTTATCCGGTTTCGCGTTGTCATCGCTATCGTCCGGTCAGGATGTCCTCCTCTTCCTCCTACAATCCTCACGTCCAGTAGAAAGAAATGGGGAGAAGATGGGAAATGAGGGAGTGGAAAGGCGAAGCTAACGAGTTAGGAAGGAGAGTCATCGGGGAAAGGGGAGACTAGGTGACACGCCGCTAGCGCGGCTGCGCCAGAACGAAGACGGTCGCCATGATTCGATAAAGCAGAGTGTAAGTAGCCGCCGCAGTTTCCAAGCGTCTGCACAGCATTGGCAGTGATAACACCGCAGGGAGACACGTGGGAGGGACAACACTTGCGTTCCTCGAGGATCATGGACGCAGTGTAGACACAAAAGTGCGTTCGGAACGCGGCATGCATATGGGAGACGCACACGGCAAGAACATTTTCCAGAGCCTGCCCACAAACGCTCTTGGCGAAGAAATCTTGAAGCCCGACAAAATTAACACACTCGTCCCACACCGTCATGAGGGCGCTCATCACTAGGTTAATAATTTTCCGAAGCAGCTATCGCTGTTGATACTAGTAAAAGTGGGGTAGGCATCAGTATATCTTTTTCTCGTAGCCCCGTGCAGTGGAACGCATAAAACAGAATGCTGACCTCAGGCAATGAACACATAAAAAAGGGTGAAGCTATTAATGTTTGGTACTTTATCTTCACCACCTCAGGGCTTGTCACACAGCCGTAAGCAAGCACAGCTTTAAGCGGACAGTACGGCATTCTACCTTTTGGGTTGAAACAGCTTGCTCATAGACGTGCGAGGGAAGTAAAAAATCGTGCTGAATTTTTGTTCCACCGTTAGTATAGGATTTCCGAGGAACTCCGCTGTTTCTTTGTTTGGCTACGGGTCATATAGCGTGGAGCACTTTGGTTAGTTGGCCCGGATGCATCCGGAATGTTCCATTATTGAATACAGCTTTGGTGAACAATGCCTTCAACAGTGCAGGCACTGGAAGTTTACAGCCTTGCACTCTTACTGTGCTTAACAATCGTTTGGGTAGGCTACTTCGAATGTACCTTTCTCTCTTCCGTTGATGTTTGCCTGGCGTTCCCTTTTCCGGTCTGTCGCTGGCTGCCTGTGTGGAGAAAAAAAATCGCCTGAGGGCTGAGCAAAAGGCGTAGGGCTTTTTTTTGCAATTGACTTAAAGCCGTCATGAATATGGAGGCCAGCCTTGTGAACCTACCTTTCTGGGTTTCTTCACTTTGTGGAGCACTCCGACGGGAGGAGCTGGGTTTCGGAACGCTTCCCTGGGGACCTTTCAGTGCTTCGGCGTAGCTTGGGCTGGAGTGCGGTCTCTGCTTCTTGGATTCACGCCCGCCATTTTCTTGGTTCATTGGCTTCTGGAAGACCATAGAAAAAGCTTGCATGAAGATTCTTTTCCATGGCTGTGTGCACCTCGATCTTGTTAGTTCGTAACAGACAGATTATGAATGTTGTACCATTAGCTAAAGCTATCATGACGGAAGATTCAGGTTTTGTTCATGTCCCCCATATTAGTTTTAGGAGCGCAGGTTTTAAAAAATGGTGGGGGGCTTAGCTTTGGTTAAGCCTGGTAGGTTGCGAAAGCGAGCGCAGCGCCTCTAACGGAAGGAACGCAGTGCGCCGCGTCTGCAGGTCACGCGTGGCTACTGGCCGCCGCTGCGCGACGACTCGACTCGGTAGCCCATCTCTCACCCTGGTATGACGTCACGCTATGACGTCACTAAGCATGGTACGACGTCATAGGTCGTTCTAAATGTCTCGCGTGGCAACCGGCCGCCGCTGCGCGATGACTCGACTTCGTAGCCCATCTCTCACCCTGGTAGGACGTCAGAGGTCATTCTAAAGGTCAAACGTAGCTACCGGCCGCCGCTACGCGAAAGGCCGTTCATGAGCGTAGTATTGCTTCCGCAATAAAAAAACAATGGCGAAGTACTCCAATCAGCAGTTAGTCGAGATGACCCCTGCCAGGGCTGTCTGATGCTTAGGAAGGACCATCAGGTCCAGCAGTCTTCATCGAATGCGACACATTCGGCTTCATACGATAGAGAGGTGAACACAGTGAAGAATATCCGAGAGGAAGCAATGCAAATTGATTTCAAAGAAGTTTTGTAACAGATGGGTAGAACTAAATAAATCATTGTAATTGTAAGATCGCATTGCTTCGAAATCGCTATAATATACGGCTCCTCCTAGTAAAGCGATAAAACTACATTGCTGCGCACAGGATATTCGCCATTAAAGGTAGTCTTTCAAATCTTTGTTCTTTCAGGACACCGGTACCGTATTAGTTCCACTGCTGTTACGTTACGGCGGAGACACAGGGAACATCTTTTCGGTGTCAGGCATAGTACGGCAGCAAAACGGTCGAGAAAGCAGGATCAGCACGTTTGGGAATTTACGCCCCTAACTAACGTAACGTTCAGACCTGCATGCCAGGCAGAACATTAGGCGCGGTTTAGCTCTGGCTGAGCCTGGTCAGTTGCGTTAGCTGCGACGCTTTTCGAGTCGTGCACCGCGTTCTTCCGCCGTCTCTTAACGTCTAAAGGTGACACAGGCTACGAGGGACGCCGTAGTGGACGGCTCAGGAATTTTCTACCAACTCGGGTTCTTTATCATGCACTGACAACTGTTAGGTGCATTCTCCCTTTATTTCTGGAACTACTCAGCAAAGTGTACTCCCCAGGAAACAGATCAATTTGAAGCAAATCATTCTAGATTTCTTAGGCTGCCCAATTTTTCACTACAGAACAGGACACTAAACACCAAACTGAGGTGAGCAAGCCAATCATTTATATTGCATAATCCAATTAAGAGGAGTTTATGAAATAATTTTTATATACAGTTCTTCCACTTCAGAATCCTTCAACAGAATAATTTACAGACAAATTCATAAATATTACCTGTTTGACTTATTAGTTCAGATCTGTGCACGATTAATACGCTCCGAAGATTCAACAAGTTGTGACTTCCAGCAAATATATATCTGGGATCTATTAGTACAATGACTTAATATTAGCGCGACAGTGTTAAGGAGCTCGCGTCGCAGAAAAGCTGGTGTCGTCGCTGTGGCATTGTCGGCGCTGCCGGCGTGGTAACACGATAACTTCCAAATAAAAATGTTTTGAGAAGATACAAGGAATTGAACCCAGGTCCTTCAGATTGCGAGCCTGCACACGCAGAAGACATTCGTAGGCTCTTTAGTCCGAACTTTATAAAAGCGGACGTAGTAAATGTTTTATGGTCTATGACTTTGTGAATTGTCTTCGTGTACCCATGCGTTCAGGAGTAATATCCTTGCGGCGCTGCAATACACTATCGTGTCCCCCTCTTAAAAGGGAAGCATAAGCGTCATTGATTTTTTTTTAGCATGTCTGTTTTTCCCACCTCTTTAAAAAAAATCATTTATCCACCAGTTAACTGAAATGGTCTTTCACCTTCAGCTAGTCCTACACTGCAGGAACACGTACTTCAGATGCAGACAAGCTAGAAATTCTGGATAAGTCCACAGATTTTCATTTTTTTTTCTACAAAACGCACAGTTACCAAGCAGGTTTGCTTTCAAGTAATTGACCACATTGGGATACGGAGGGTTACGTTTCTTCATTTGAAACGTATAAACATCAATGACGTAGCTCTTGATATATCAAGCTAGCTTTTGAGTGTAATGTGATAAACGGCGATAAGACCAAAAACACTTAAAAGATCCAATCTAGACTTTCGAGCCATGTACTCTTCAGTCCTGAAAAGGATGCAGTTATTGTTTTCACAGTTTCTAGTCAACACTACGGAAGCTGTACGCAACTTGCCCTCCTTTCAATTCGGGCTGAAGAAAATTTACTCGTGTGTGTTGGTCATGCACAACCTTGAGTTTTGCATTCAAATGAAAATAAATGATGTTTTCGCCTCACCGAAGGGGGTGTCAAAGGTCTCGTTGGTTTTTTCTGTTCCTGCAAATTCAAGTAAAACTCTTAGTGAAGTTGTACAAGCCATGCAGCATCCAGCCCTTAACCACGGCTGACCAAAACAGCTGTTCTACTCCTATGGCGGTCAAAAATTTGTAGTCATTATGGCGTACGATTGGGATGTGCCACACAGCAGTTAAATATTCATTGCTTACTTTGACATTTCACCTATCTGATACGCACAAATAACTACGCGAATTCTTTAAAGCTTGAACGATCAGGCTAGCTGCGCTTGATTTCATTCTCTCCCACTGGCCACAGTCCAATCATTCATCAATGGTATTATAGTTACTGACCACCAGTACTGAAACTAGCATGAAAATCTAGGATGTGTCATGAAAAAACTAATCCAAGGGGAGTGTTTAAAAATTTCACGGCTGGAGAAAGCAGATGCGTTCAATACGTTTACTGCCCGTTAGAGAAGATTAATAAAAGTACTAGGCCGAACAAACTGAATAATTTACGGCACCCGTGATCGCCAAACAAAAACCGAAACATTAGAGTTACAAAAACTTGGTTGTGTAAATCTGGACGAGACGAAAACTGCAAATGCGAAACACTAAGAATTCTGTCACGTCTACGTGGGTGATATATTAACAGAGTATATACATATATAAGGCAATAGAATAGAGGAGCTCGTTATATATGAAAAAAGCCAAGTCTCCGAAACCAAGAAACAATGGGATGTTCATTTTTGTGGAGATTAATAGGGTAATCCTTTTTATTACTAAAAGATAACTGAATACAAAGCAGAAAAACAAAGTTCGCAAGGTTCAGCCACTGTTACACTCAAAGCTCGAGCGATAGCTCAGGCATGGCAAGGCAGATGGTCCCCACTGCTTTTCTTCCATGGCTAATAAGGCAAGCGCGGCAATTCGGCGTTATGTACACGCCATACGCTGACGTTTATGTACACGCCACCTGACAGTGACGCCATCTTGAAGAAACTCATTTAAGGTGATATGTCGAAAGTCACGGTCCACGGTGAAGGGTGAAAAGTTAAAGGTTGGAGGCAAAACTACAACGGTTCACATGAGGCACCATGATGCACCTCCTGTAGACATGGTACACCATAGGTATTTTTAACTTGCTTAAGCCTAGTTCGCAAGCGCCCCAAATCGCGAAGGTAAGATTTTCGCAATTGCCCGAGCCAAATTTGCACCTCGCCGTCGTGTCGGGCATGCTCAGTTATGATCGGATTTCGATTTTGGTCCAAATCTGCCAATGTCCAATTTCCGGGCTGACCTGGGCCAGATTTTCGGAAATGGCCCACGCCAAATTTAGAGGTCGCAACCATGTCAGGCACGGAATGGTCGGGCATTGAGTTTGGTCCAAATTGGCCAAGGTCAAATTTCGGGGGTGCTCCGGGCCAGATTCTAGAAATGAGCAGGGACAAGATCAAGGCCAATGGTCAAGGTGAGAGGTCATACCACAAAGGAGCACATGGCCACCTTGGTGGATCGTGGCGCTCATGATGTTGGCCATTCACTTATAGTGGCCATTCCCCGCGTTTAGCCGTTGTGTGTTTGGCTGTCAGTTTGTCTCTTTGTCTGAAGCCAGTTTTGTTCAATTCTGGGAGTCGTGATGCCATAGGTAGCGTAACAGGGGTCTCGAACGATTTTCAGGTGATTGGCGGCATGAATGAGGTGTCTGCTACAGCCGGCGTCATCGCTTCGGAGGATTTGGCTATTGCTACAAGCGTCTGTCATATATATATATATATATATATATATATATATATATATATATATATATATATATATATATATATATATATTACAAAAGCCAACAGCCACAGAAACCAAGGGACAGAGGAGATTTTTTAATTTATTTATCGATTTTGTGCTGTTGTTCGATTTAGAATATTACTGAATATGTTATCGCTTAAAGCTACTTGATTACAAAAGCAGAAGGAAAAACAACCACATTCCGCCGGTGGGATCCGAACCCAGGACTTCCGAATTACGCGTCCGGTGCTCTACCGCAGAGCTACGGCGACGGCCGTCAAATCTTCTGCTTTCGGGGTATTTATGTTTACAAATAACCTAACCTTCAGAGTGTTCATCAGCGCCACCCACGTTCTTAAGCGGAGGACGTAGCACGTCCTGAGTTACCGCTGATGTGACATAGAACGTCATCGAACGGCGAGGGTGGAAGCTGTGTGAGAACGCTCTTATGCTTCCTATGGCGTCAAGGCTGCCAGAACCGAGGCCCTCGCTAACCAATTAAGCAAACAAGGTAAGGGGAATAAGGGGCTCGTCATAAATATGAGAGAAGCCAACAGCCACAGAAACGAAGGGACAAAGGGGATTTTTTAATTTATTTAATGATTTTGTGATGTTGTTCGATTTAGAATATTACTGAATATGTTATCGCTCAAAGCTAATTGATTAGAAAAGCAGAAGAAAAAACAACCACAACCACACACACAGACAACCCCTCCCACACACACACACACACAACCCCTCCCCCACACACACACACGCACGCTCGCACGCACACGCACGCACACGCACGCACACGCACGCACACGCACGCACGCACGCGCACGCACGCTCACGCACGCGCACGCACACGCGCGCACACACGCGCGCACACGCACGCGCACGCGCACACAAGCAAATACGCGCACACGCACACACACAAGCGCGCGCGCGCTTGTGTGTGTATGTGTGTGTGTGTGCGCGTATGTGCTTGTGCGTGTGTGTTGCCACAAACTGAGCCCTCCTCCCTCCTAATTATAGCACACTGAAAATTTAGAAGCATTTCCAACAATATCAGACTTCCAAACAGTAATAAGCGCAATGAAGTACATGCGTACTTTTTATCTGAACTCTTTTAATACATAACCAATGTTGAGACATTAGCGGCTTTGGCAACGTAAGCCATCAACGTGCGCTAACGCGGACTACGATGGCTGGTATCACGCCACAGGAAAACTGAAATCTCCTTACCTCCTTCGCTTTGTTCACTGGGTTTGATTTGCAACTGTCTTCATGGATCTGAAAATAAAAAAAAATATCTGTCTTGTGGGGTCCCAATGGCTTTCAAACCACTTGAAAAGCCGTCCACAACCACGTGATAAATTTAAGGTGGGCACTTAAGGTTCAAGCCTGCTGTGAATCTGAAAGTGTCCTTTCACCTAAAGACCGTTACACTAAAGGCTTTAGCCATAAATAGCTTCGACCTAAAGACATTTCAACCAACGGCCTTACAGCAAAGCATTTTACCGTAAATGCCTTGAACCTAAGGGCCTTTACCAGGGAGGCATTTCTCAGTGGCCTCAGTCCTCACTGTCTGTAAGAAATGTCTAGCTTAAATGTCTATTTTAAAGCAAGAAATTGGCAACGTATAAGCAATGTGGCGCTTAGCGGTAAGCTGTGTGCGGTGCGCACAGTTCTGTTAACAGCTAAACCTCTTAGTCGCTACAAATGTGCGGGCGGAGACTTGTCGGTGCTTGAAGGCAACGCGCTTTCGCGCATCCTTCACAACTCGTACTCACTTTGCCTACCTGTCCCATGCTGCTATTTTCTGACTTCTTGACTACTTATTGCGTCCGAGAGGCGTTTGGGAGCGTCTGGCACCTTTGCACTTCAGCCTTACATGATCACGTGTCCCAGCCCTAGACGACGAACGCAACGCCTAGCACCCCTTTTCTCATGCCAGAGGGGCTCGAATGCGTATCTATTCGTAACAGAAAGCGTGTCCACAAGGAGGAAATGATCTGATGATTAAAAAAGTTTACCTGTAAATTCTTTTCGCCACCCGGCGAATCCAACTGGCTGATGAATTATTCTTTGGAGGAAAGATCACAATGCATGTTCAACTTTTTCAGTGCACCATTTCTCTTGCACTACAGCATATCGATTATGAACCAATACCAATATCCTTAACCTTTTCACCCTGCTTCAGTTGGTTTAAATAAAGGAGAAAGTGCATCGACTATATGTTTTCCGTCTCTTCGACAATGTTTCAGGGCTTTAACAAGCCCATTCGTATCGTTCATTCTTCATTTCTGCCTGAACTGCTCCATATCTGCTCGCTGTCCTTTTCTTCAAGAACCACTGAAAACCACACCAACTTTTTCGGTGCATCAAATTACTAATCACTATGATGTAATTTTGTGGCAAAGATCTGTCACAGCGAAAATGTTGCGCTGCAGTACTGCAGCTCAGCAGAAAAGTATGCGCTTCACCTCAAACTACTTTCACCACACGATATGCCGCGCATGAGTATGTAATTATAACCAATCGGTCATGTTTTCCACTCTAGATTCTAAAACCTCTCGCATTGATTTCTGCAATGTCAGCGCCAAACTTTGATTTATAAAACTGGCCTGATTAAGGGTGTCAAGAAAACTTGATTGAGGGTGTTGGGAACGTAGAAAACTACTTGCAAAACTTTGATAATGATATATATATATATATATATATATATATATATATATATATATATATATATATATATACAGGGTGTTTCACCTAAGACTTTCGGCAATTTTTAAAAATAAGCTATTTGAATTAGATGAGCGCTTTTTCTGGCATAGCATTGTCAGTGATGTAGTACATCATAATGCAGCTAAGACGTGCTAACTAGCAGGCTTGTTAACCAATATTTAATAGTTAACTTTTAAACTATTACCGTTGGGCTCCTTAATTATTGAGAGGCATGTAGCTCACCGTAAGTAATGTCCATATCCGTTTTTAGAATTTCGAGAAAGCGATTATCCTCGTTGCTGTGGCCCAACAAATTTCGCCTACATCGCGCCAAAATACGTGCGGTTTGAGAAGCTTGCAGGCAATGCAACCTCTCCAGTGAACCTAACTCGTCGAGATAGCCAAAATTTGCTGGGCCACAGCGCCGAGGATAATCGCGTTCTCGAAATTCTAAAAACGGATATGGACATTACTTACGGTGGGCTACATGCCTCTCAATAGATAAGGAGCCCAACTGTAATAGTTTAAAAGTTAACTATTAAATATTGGTTAACAAGCCTGCTAATTACCACGTCTTAGCTGAATTATGATGTACTACATCACTGACAATGCTATGCCAGTAAAAGCGCTCATCTAATTCAAATAGCTTACTTTTAAAAATTGCAGAAAATCTTAGGTGAAACACCCTGTATATATATATATAAATTCGCTTCGCTTACGAGAAAGGGCCTCAACCATTCCTTGGCTCTGACATTACCGGCAGCGAGTGGCGACGGCGCTCCAAAAAAGCGCTTCGTCAGCAGCCGCTCGCCGATGTCGCGGAAGAGCACAATTATCACCTCAGAAACGGGAGCCGCGGTTTCTTTCAATTGCCGCCCGAACCCACTCGTGCTTATCTTGGAACCGAGCGCATCACGAAGCTCTGTCCTGGGCAGCACGAAAGGAGCGAAGCGAGCGATGGTTTTAACAAAGCACGACTAGGGGCGCCGTAATGGCGGCGAATTCGGTCGCACAAAGCGCGCTGTCACGTGGTATTTTTTAAACTCCGCGGGATTTCGTTTTCCCGAATAAAAACGACCACGCTAAGTCTGAAAGAAGCCAACAGCCACAGAAACCAAGGGGCACGGGGGTTTTTAATTTATTTATTTATTTTGTGGTGTTGATCAATTTAGAATATTACTGAATATGTTATCGCTTAAAGCTAATTGATGAGAAAAGCAGAAGAAAAAACAACCACATGCCGCCGGTGGGATCCGAACCCACGACCTCCGAATTACGCGTCCGGTGCTCTACCTCTGAGCTACGGCGACGGCTGTCAAACCTTCTGCTTTCGGGGTTATTTATGTTTACAAATAACCTAACCTTGAGAGTGTTCATCAGCGCCACCCACGTTCGTAAGCGGCGGACGTGGAACGTCCTGAGTTACCGCTGGTGTGACGTAGAACGCCATCTAACGGCGAGGGTGGAAGCTGTGTGAGAACCCTCTTATGCTTCCTATGACATCAAGGCTGCCAGAACCGAGGCCCTCGCTAAGCAATTGAGCAAACAAGGGAAGGGGAATGAGGGGCTCGTTGTAAATATGAGAGAAGCCAACAGCCACAGAAACCAAGGAGCACAGGGGATTTTTTTTAATTTATTTATTTTTTAGTGGTGTTGATCAAGTAAGAATATTACTGTCGCTTAAAGCTAATTGATTAGAAAAGCAGAAGAAAAAACAACCACATGCCGCCGGTGGGATCCGAACCCACGACCTCCGAATTACGCGTCCGGTGCTCTACCTCTGAGCTACGGCGACGGCTGTCAAACCTTCTGCTTTCGGGGTTATTTATGTTTACAAATAACCTAACCTTGAGAGTGTTCATCAGCGCCACCCACGTTCGTAAGCGGCGGACGTGGAACGTCCTGAGTTACCGCTGGTGTGACGTAGAACGCCATCTAACGGCGAGGGTGGAAGCTGTGTGAGAACCCTCTTATGCTTCCTATGACATCAAGGCTGCCAGAACCGAGGCCCTCGCTAAGCAATTGAGCAAACAAGGGAAGGGGAATGAGGGGCTCGTTGTAAATATGAGAGAAGCCAACAGCCACAGAAACCAAGGAGCACAGGGGATTTTTTTTAATTTATTTATTTTTTAGTGGTGTTGATCAAGTAAGAATATTACTGTCGCTTAAAGCTAATTGATTAGAAAAGCAGAAGAAAAAACAACCACATGCCGCCGGTGGGATCCGAACCCACGACCTCCGAATTACGCGTCCGGTGCTCTACCTCTGAGCTACGGCGACGGCTGTCAAACCTTCTGCTTTCGGGGTTATTTATGTTTACAAATAACCTAACCTTGAGAGTGTTCATCAGCGCCACCCACGTTCGTAAGCGGCGGACGTGGAACGTCCTGAGTTACCGCTGGTGTGACGTAGAACGCCATCTAACGGCGAGGGTGGAAGCTGTGTGAGAACCCTCTTATGCTTCCTATGACATCAAGGCTGCCAGAACCGAGGCCCTCGCTAAGCAATTGAGCAAACAAGGGAAGGGGAATGAGGGGCTCGTTGTAAATATGAGAGAAGCCAACAGCCACAGAAACCAAGGAGCACAGGGGATTTTTTTTAATTTATTTATTTTTTAGTGGTGTTGATCAAGTAAGAATATTACTGTCGCTTAAAGCTAATTGATTAGAAAAGCAGAAGAAAAAACAACCACATGCCGCCGGTGGGATCCGAACCCACGACCTCCGAATTACGCGTCCGGTGCTCTACCTCTGAGCTACGGCGACGGCTGTCAAACCTTCTGCTTTCGGGGTTATTTATGTTTACAAATAACCTAACCTTGAGAGTGTTCATCAGCGCCACCCACGTTCGTAAGCGGCGGACGTGGAACGTCCTGAGTTACCGCTGGTGTGACGTAGAACGCCATCTAACGGCGAGGGTGGAAGCTGTGTGAGAACCCTCTTATGCTTCCTATGACATCAAGGCTGCCAGAACCGAGGCCCTCGCTAAGCAATTGAGCAAACAAGGGAAGTGGAATGAGGGGCTCGTTGTAAATATGAGAGAAGCCAACAGCCACAGAAACCAAGGAGCACAGGGGATTTTTTTTAATTTATTTATTTTTTAGTGGTGTTGATCAAGTAAGAATATTACTGTCGCTTAAAGCTAATTGATTAGAAAAGCAGAAGAAAAAACAACCACATGCCGCCGGTGGGATCCGAACCCACGACCTCCGAATTACGCGTCCGGTGCTCTACCTCTGAGCTACGGCGACGGCTGTCAAACCTTCTGCTTTCGGGGTTATTTATGTTTACAAATAACCTAACCTTGAGAGTGTTCATCAGCGCCACCCACGTTCGTAAGCGGCGGACGTGGAACGTCCTGAGTTACCGCTGGTGTGACGTAGAACGCCATCTAACGGCGAGGGTGGAAGCTGTGTGAGAACCCTCTTATGCTTCCTATGACATCAAGGCTGCCAGAACCGAGGCCCTCGCTAAGCAATTGAGCAAACAAGGGAAGGGGAATGAGGGGCTCGTTGTAAATATGAGAGAAGCCAACAGCCACAGAAACCAAGGAGCACAGGGGATTTTTTTTAATTTATTTATTTTTTAGTGGTGTTGATCAAGTAAGAATATTACTGTCGCTTAAAGCTAATTGATTAGAAAAGCAGAAGAAAAAACAACCACATGCCGCCGGTGGGATCCGAACCCACGACCTCCGAATTACGCGTCCGGTGCTCTACCTCTGAGCTACGGCGACGGCTGTCAAACCTTCTGCTTTCGGGGTTATTTATGTTTACAAATAACCTAACCTTGAGAGTGTTCATCAGCGCCACCCACGTTCGTAAGCGGCGGACGTGGAACGTCCTGAGTTACCGCTGGTGTGACGTAGAACGCCATCTAACGGCGAGGGTGGAAGCTGTGTGAGAACCCTCTTATGCTTCCTATGACATCAAGGCTGCCAGAACCGAGGCCCTCGCTAAGCAATTGAGCAAACAAGGGAAGGGGAATGAGGGGCTCGTTGTAAATATGAGAGAAGCCAACAGCCACAGAAACCAAGGAGCACAGGGGATTTTTTTTTAATTTATTTATTTTTTAGTGGTGTTGATCAAGTAAGAATATTACTGCCGCTTAAAGCTAATTGATTAGAAAAGCAGAAGAAAAAACAACCACATGCCGCCGGTGGGATCCGAACCCACGACCTCCGAATTACGCGTCCGGTGCTCTACCTCTGAGCTACGGCGACGGCTGTCAAACCTTCTGCTTTCGGGGTTATTTATGTTTACAAATAACCTAACCTTGAGAGTGTTCATCAGCGCCACCCACGTTCGTAAGCGGCGGACGTGGAACGTCCTGAGTTACCGCTGGTGTGACGTAGAACGCCATCTAACGGCGAGGGTGGAAGCTGTGTGAGAACCCTCTTATGCTTCCTATGACATCAAGGCTGCCAGAACCGAGGCCCTCGCTAAGCAATTGAGCAAACAAGGGAAGGGGAATGAGGGGCTCGTTGTAAATATGAGAGAAGCCAACAGCCACAGAAACCAAGGAGCACAGGGGATTTTTTTTAATTTATTTATTTTTTAGTGGTGTTGATCAAGTAAGAATATTACTGTCGCTTAAAGCTAATTGATTAGAAAAGCAGAAGAAAAAACAACCACATGCCGCCGGTGGGATCCGAACCCACGACCTCCGAATTACGCGTCCGGTGCTCTACCTCTGAGCTACGGCGACGGCTGTCAAACCTTCTGCTTTCGGGGTTATTTATGTTTACAAATAACCTAACCTTGAGAGTGTTCATCAGCGCCACCCACGTTCGTAAGCGGCGGACGTGGAACGTCCTGAGTTACCGCTGGTGTGACGTAGAACGCCATCTAACGGCGAGGGTGGAAGCTGTGTGAGAACCCTCTTATGCTTCCTATGACATCAAGGCTGCCAGAACCGAGGCCCTCGCTAAGCAATTGAGCAAACAAGGGAAGGGGAATGAGGGGCTCGTTGTAAATATGAGAGAAGCCAACAGCCACAGAAACCAAGGAGCACAGGGGATTTTTTTTAATTTATTTATTTTTTAGTGGTGTTGATCAAGTAAGAATATTACTGTCGCTTAAAGCTAATTGATTAGAAAAGCAGAAGAAAAAACAACCACATGCCGCCGGTGGGATCCGAACCCACGACCTCCGAATTACGCGTCCGGTGCTCTACCTCTGAGCTACGGCGACGGCTGTCAAACCTTCTGCTTTCGGGGTTATTTATGTTTACAAATAACCTAACCTTGAGAGTGTTCATCAGCGCCACCCACGTTCGTAAGCGGCGGACGTGGAACGTCCTGAGTTACCGCTGGTGTGACGTAGAACGCCATCTAACGGCGAGGGTGGAAGCTGTGTGAGAACCCTCTTATGCTTCCTATGACATCAAGGCTGCCAGAACCGAGGCCCTCGCTAAGCAATTGAGCAAACAAGGGAAGGGGAATGAGGGGCTCGTTGTAAATATGAGAGAAGCCAACAGCCACAGAAACCAAGGAGCACAGGGGATTTTTTTTAATTTATTTATTTTTTAGTGGTGTTGATCAAGTAAGAATATTACTGTCGCTTAAAGCTAATTGATTAGAAAAGCAGAAGAAAAAACAACCACATGCCGCCGGTGGGATCCGAACCCACGACCTCCGAATTACGCGTCCGGTGCTCTACCTCTGAGCTACGGCGACGGCTGTCAAACCTTCTGCTTTCGGGGTTATTTATGTTTACAAATAACCTAACCTTGAGAGTGTTCATCAGCGCCACCCACGTTCGTAAGCGGCGGACGTGGAACGTCCTGAGTTACCGCTGGTGTGACGTAGAACGCCATCTAACGGCGAGGGTGGAAGCTGTGTGAGAACCCTCTTATGCTTCCTATGACATCAAGGCTGCCAGAACCGAGGCCCTCGCTAAGCAATTGAGCAAACAAGGGAAGGGGAATGAGGGGCTCGTTGTAAATATGAGAGAAGCCAACAGCCACAGAAACCAAGGAGCACAGGGGATTTTTTTTAATTTATTTATTTTTTAGTGGTGTTGATCAAGTAAGAATATTACTGTCGCTTAAAGCTAATTGATTAGAAAAGCAGAAGAAAAAACAACCACATGCCGCCGGTGGGATCCGAACCCACGACCTCCGAATTACGCGTCCGGTGCTCTACCTCTGAGCTACGGCGACGGCTGTCAAACCTTCTGCTTTCGGGGTTATTTATGTTTACAAATAACCTAACCTTGAGAGTGTTCATCAGCGCCACCCACGTTCGTAAGCGGCGGACGTGGAACGTCCTGAGTTACCGCTGGTGTGACGTAGAACGCCATCTAACGGCGAGGGTGGAAGCTGTGTGAGAACCCTCTTATGCTTCCTATGACATCAAGGCTGCCAGAACCGAGGCCCTCGCTAAGCAATTGAGCAAACAAGGGAAGGGGAATGAGGGGCTCGTTGTAAATATGAGAGAAGCCAACAGCCACAGAAACCAAGGAGCACAGGGGATTTTTTTTAATTTATTTATTTTTTAGTGGTGTTGATCAAGTAAGAATATTACTGTCGCTTAAAGCTAATTGATTAGAAAAGCAGAAGAAAAAACAACCACATGCCGCCGGTGGGATCCGAACCCACGACCTCCGAATTACGCGTCCGGTGCTCTACCTCTGAGCTACGGCGACGGCTGTCAAACCTTCTGCTTTCGGGGTTATTTATGTTTACAAATAACCTAACCTTGAGAGTGTTCATCAGCGCCACCCACGTTCGTAAGCGGCGGACGTGGAACGTCCTGAGTTACCGCTGGTGTGACGTAGAACGCCATCTAACGGCGAGGGTGGAAGCTGTGTGAGAACCCTCTTATGCTTCCTATGACATCAAGGCTGCCAGAACCGAGGCCCTCGCTAAGCAATTGAGCAAACAAGGGAAGGGGAATGAGGGGCTCGTTGTAAATATGAGAGAAGCCAACAGCCACAGAAACCAAGGAGCACAGGGGATTTTTTTTAATTTATTTATTTTTTAGTGGTGTTGATCAAGTAAGAATATTACTGTCGCTTAAAGCTAATTGATTAGAAAAGCAGAAGAAAAAACAACCACATGCCGCCGGTGGGATCCGAACCCACGACCTCCGAATTACGCGTCCGGTGCTCTACCTCTGAGCTACGGCGACGGCTGTCAAACCTTCTGCTTTCGGGGTTATTTATGTTTACAAATAACCTAACCTTGAGAGTGTTCATCAGCGCCACCCACGTTCGTAAGCGGCGGACGTGGAACGTCCTGAGTTACCGCTGGTGTGACGTAGAACGCCATCTAACGGCGAGGGTGGAAGCTGTGTGAGAACCCTCTTATGCTTCCTATGACATCAAGGCTGCCAGAACCGAGGCCCTCGCTAAGCAATTGAGCAAACAAGGGAAGGGGAATGAGGGGCTCGTTGTAAATATGAGAGAAGCCAACAGCCACAGAAACCAAGGAGCACAGGGGATTTTTTTTAATTTATTTATTTTTTAGTGGTGTTGATCAAGTAAGAATATTACTGTCGCTTAAAGCTAATTGATTAGAAAAGCAGAAGAAAAAACAACCACATGCCGCCGGTGGGATCCGAACCCACGACCTCCGAATTACGCGTCCGGTGCTCTACCTCTGAGCTACGGCGACGGCTGTCAAACCTTCTGCTTTCGGGGTTATTTATGTTTACAAATAACCTAACCTTGAGAGTGTTCATCAGCGCCACCCACGTTCGTAAGCGGCGGACGTGGAACGTCCTGAGTTACCGCTGGTGTGACGTAGAACGCCATCTAACGGCGAGGGTGGAAGCTGTGTGAGAACCCTCTTATGCTTCCTATGACATCAAGGCTGCCAGAACCGAGGCCCTCGCTAAGCAATTGAGCAAACAAGGGAAGGGGAATGAGGGGCTCGTTGTAAATATGAGAGAAGCCAACAGCCACAGAAACCAAGGAGCACAGGGGATTTTTTTAAATTTATTTATTTTTTAGTGGTGTTGATCAAGTAAGAATATTACTGCCGCTTAAAGCTAATTGATTAGAAAAGCAGAAGAAAAAACAACCACATGCCGCCGGTGGGATCCGAACCCACGACCTCCGAATTACGCGTCCGGTGCTCTACCTCTGAGCTACGGCGACGGCTGTCAAACCTTCTGCTTTCGGGGTTATTTATGTTTACAAATAACCTAACCTTGAGAGTGTTCATCAGCGCCACCCACGTTCGTAAGGTGCGGACGTGGAACGTCCTGAGTTACCGCTGGTGTGACGTAGAACGCCATCTAACGGCGAGGGTGGAAGCTGTGTGAGAACCCTCTTATGCTTCCTATGACATCAAGGCTGCCAGAACCGAGGCCCTCGCTAAGCAATTGAGCAAACAAGGGAAGGGGAATGAGGGGCTCGTTGTAAATATGAGAGAAGCCAACAGCCACAGAAACCAAGGAGCACAGGGGATTTTTTTTAATTTATTTATTTTTTAGTGGTGTTGATCAAGTAAGAATATTACTGTCGCTTAAAGCTAATTGATTAGAAAAGCAGAAGAAAAAACAACCACATGCCGCCGGTGGGATCCGAACCCACGACCTCCGAATTACGCGTCCGGTGCTCTACCTCTGAGCTACGGCGACGGCTGTCAAACCTTCTGCTTTCGGGGTTATTTATGTTTACAAATAACCTAATCTTGAGAGTGTTCATCAGCGCCACCCACGTTCGTAAGCGGCGGACGTGGAACGTCCTGAGTTACCGCTGGTGTGACGTAGAACGCCATCTAACGGCGAGGGTGGAAGCTGTGTGAGAACCCTCTTATGCTTCCTATGACATCAAGGCTGCCAGAACCGAGGCCCTCGCTAAGCAATTGAGCAAACAAGGGAAGGGGAATGAGGGGCTCGTTGTAAATATGAGAGAAGCCAACAGCCACAGAAACCAAGGAGCACAGGGGATTTTTTTAATTTATTTATTTTTTAGTGGTGTTGATCAAGTAAGAATATTACTGTCGCTTAAAGCTAATTGATTAGAAAAGCAGAAGAAAAAACAACCACATGCCGCCGGTGGGATCCGAACCCACGACCTCCGAATTACGCGTCCGGTGCTCTACCTCTGAGCTACGGCGACGGCTGTCAAACCTTCTGCTTTCGGGGTTATTTATGTTTACAAATAACCTAACCTTGAGAGTGTTCATCAGCGCCACCCACGTTCGTAAGCGGCGGACGTGGAACGTCCTGAGTTACCGCTGGTGTGACGTAGAACGCCATCTAACGGCGAGGGTGGAAGCTGTGTGAGAACCCTCTTATGCTTCCTATGACATCAAGGCTGCCAGAACCGAGGCCCTCGCTAAGCAATTGAGCAAACAAGGGAAGGGGAATGAGGGGCTCGTTGTAAATATGAGAGAAGCCAACAGCCACAGAAACCAAGGAGCACAGGGGATTTTTTTAATTTATTTATTTTTTAGTGGTGTTGATCAAGTAAGAATATTACTGTCGCTTAAAGCTAATTGATTAGAAAAGCAGAAGAAAAAACAACCACATGCCGCCGGTGGGATCCGAACCCACGACCTCCGAATTACGCGTCCGGTGCTCTACCTCTGAGCTACGGCGACGGCTGTCAAACCTTCTGCTTTCGGGGTTATTTATGTTTACAAATAACCTAACCTTGAGAGTGTTCATCAGCGCCACCCACGTTCGTAAGCGGCGGACGTGGAACGTCCTGAGTTACCGCTGGTGTGACGTAGAACGCCATCTAACGGCGAGGGTGGAAGCTGTGTGAGAACCCTCTTATGCTTCCTATGACATCAAGGCTGCCAGAACCGAGGCCCTCGCTAAGCAATTGAGCAAACAAGGGAAGGGGAATGAGGGGCTCGTTGTAAATATGAGAGAAGCCAACAGCCACAGAAACCAAGGAGCACAGGGGATTTTTTTTAATTTATTTATTTTTAGTGGTGTTGATCAAGTAAGAATATTACTGTCGCTTAAAGCTAATTGATTAGAAAAGCAGAAGAAAAAACAACCACATGCCGCCGGTGGGATCCGAACCCACGACCTCCGAATTACGCGTCCGGTGCTCTACCTCTGAGCTACGGCGACGGCTGTCAAACCTTCTGCTTTCGGGGTTATTTATGTTTACAAATAACCTAACCTTGAGAGTGTTCATCAGCGCCAGCCACGTTCGTAAGCGGCGGACGTGGAACGTCCTGAGTTACCGCTGGTGTGACGTAGAACGCCATCTAACGGCGAGGGTGGAAGCTGTGTGAGAACCCTCTTATGCTTCCTATGACATCAAGGCTGCCAGAACCGAGGCCCTCGCTAAGCAATTGAGCAAACAAGGGAAGGGGAATGAGGGGCTCGTTGTAAATATGAGAGAAGCCAACAGCCACAGAAACCAAGGAGCACAGGGGATTTTTTTTAATTTATTTATTTTTTAGTGGTGTTGATCAAGTAAGAATATTACTGTCGCTTAAAGCTAATTGATTAGAAAAGCAGAAGAAAAAACAACCACATGCCGCCGGTGGGATCCGAACCCACGACCTCCGAATTACGCGTCCGGTGCTCTACCTCTGAGCTACGGCGACGGCTGTCAAACCTTCTGCTTTCGGGGTTATTTATGTTTACAAATAACCTAACCTTGAGAGTGTTCATCAGCGCCACCCACGTTCGTAAGCGGCGGACGTGGAACGTCCTGAGTTACCGCTGGTGTGACGTAGAACGCCATCTAACGGCGAGGGTGGAAGCTGTGTGAGAACCCTCTTATGCTTCCTATGACATCAAGGCTGCCAGAACCGAGGCCCTCGCTAAGCAATTGAGCAAACAAGGGAAGGGGAATGAGGGGCTCGTTGTAAATATGAGAGAAGCCAACAGCCACAGAAACCAAGGAGCACAGGGGATTTTTTTTAATTTATTTATTTTTTAGTGGTGTTGATCAAGTAAGAATATTACTGTCGCTTAAAGCTAATTGATTAGAAAAGCAGAAGAAAAAACAACCACATGCCGCCGGTGGGATCCCAACCCACGACCTCCGAATTACGCGTCCGGTGCTCTACCTCTGAGCTACGGCGACGGCTGTCAAACCTTCTGCTTTCGGGGTTATTTATGTTTACAAATAACCTAACCTTGAGAGTGTTCATCAGCGCCACCCACGTTCGTAAGCGGCGGACGTGGAACGTCCTGAGTTACCGCTGGTGTGACGTAGAACGCCATCTAACGGCGAGGGTGGAAGCTGTGTGAGAACCCTCTTATGCTTCCTATGACATCAAGGCTGCCAGAACCGAGGCCCTCGCTAAGCAATTGAGCAAACAAGGGAAGGGGAATGAGGGGCTCGTTGTAAATATGAGAGAAGCCAACAGCCACAGAAACCAAGGAGCACAGGGGATTTTTTTTAATTTATTTATTTTTTAGTGGTGTTGATCAAGTAAGAATATTACTGCCGCTTAAAGCTAATTGATTAGAAAAGCAGAAGAAAAAACAACCACATGCCGCCGGTGGGATCCGAACCCACGACCTCCGAATTAGGCGTCCGGTGCTCTACCTCTGAGCTACGGCGACGGCTGTCAAACCTTCTGCTTTCGGGGTTATTTATGTTTACAAATAACCTAACCTTGAGAGTGTTCATCAGCGCCACCCACGTTCGTAAGCGGCGGACGTGGAACGTCCTGAGTTACCGCTGGTGTGACGTAGAACGCCATCTAACGGCGAGGGTGGAAGCTGTGTGAGAACCCTCTTATGCTTCCTATGACATCAAGGCTGCCAGAACCGAGGCCCTCGCTAAGCAATTGAGCAAACAAGGGAAGGGGAATGAGGGGCTCGTTGTAAATATGAGAGAAGCCAACAGCCACAGAAACCAAGGAGCACAGGGGATTTTTTTTAATTTATTTATTTTTTAGTGGTGTTGATCAAGTAAGAATATTACTGTCGCTTAAAGCTAATTGATTAGAAAAGCAGAAGAAAAAACAACCACATGCCGCCGGTGGGATCCGAACCCACGACCTCCGAATTACGCGTCCGGTGCTCTACCTCTGAGCTACGGCGACGGCTGTCAAACCTTCTGCTTTCGGGGTTATTTATGTTTACAAATAACCTAACCTTGAGAGTGTTCATCAGCGCCACCCACGTTCGTAAGCGGCGGACGTGGAACGTCCTGAGTTACCGCTGGTGTGACGTAGAACGCCATCTAACGGCGAGGGTGGAAGCTGTGTGAGAACCCTCTTATGCTTCCTATGACATCAAGGCTGCCAGAACCGAGGCCCTCGCTAAGCAATTGAGCAAACAAGGGAAGGGGAATGAGGGGCTCGTTGTAAATATGAGAGAAGCCAACAGCCACAGAAACCAAGGAGCACAGGGGATTTTTTTTAATTTATTTATTTTTTAGTGGTGTTGATCAAGTAAGAATATTACTGTCGCTTAAAGCTAATTGATTAGAAAAGCAGAAGAAAAAACAACCACATGCCGCCGGTGGGATCCGAACCCACGACCTCCGAATTACGCGTCCGGTGCTCTACCTCTGAGCTACGGCGACGGCTGTCAAACCTTCTGCTTTCGGGGTTATTTATGTTTACAAATAACCTAACCTTGAGAGTGTTCATCAGCGCCACCCACGTTCGTAAGCGGCGGACGTGGAACGTCCTGAGTTACCGCTGGTGTGACGTAGAACGCCATCTAACGGCGAGGGTGGAAGCTGTGTGAGAACCCTCTTATGCTTCCTATGACATCAAGGCTGCCAGAACCGAGGCCCTTGCTTAGCGAGGGCCTCGGTTCTCACACAGCTCACACAGCTTCACACAGGGTTCTCACACAGCTTCCACCCTCGCCGTTAGATGGCGTTCTACGTCACACCAGCGGTAACTCAGGACGTTCCACGTCCGCCGCTTACGAACGTGGGTGGCGCTGATGAACACTCTCAAGGTTAGGTTATTCGTAAACATAAATAACCCCGAAAGCAGAAGGTTTGACAGCCGTCGCCGTAGCTCAGAGGTAGAGCACCGGACGCGTAATTCGGAGGTCGTGGGTTCGGATCCCACCGGCGGCATGTGGTTGTTTTTTCTTCTGCTTTTCTAATCAATTAGCTTTAAGCGACAGTAATATTCTTACTTGATCAACACCACTAAAAAATAAATAAATTAAAAAAATCCCCTGTGCTCCTTGGTTTCTGTGGCTGTTGGCTTCTCTCATATTTACAACGAGCCCCTCATTCCCCTTCCCTTGTTTGCTCAATTGCTTAGCGAGGGCCTCGGTTCTGGCAGCCTTGATGTCATAGGAAGCATAAGAGGGTTCTCACACAGCTTCCACCCTCGCCGTTAGATGGCGTTCTACGTCACACCAGCGGTAACTCAGGACGTTCCACGTCCGCCGCTTACGAACGTGGGTGGCGCTGATGAACACTCTCAAGGTTAGGTTATTTGTAAACATAAATAACCCCGAAAGCAGAAGGTTTGACAGCCGTCGCCGTAGCTCAGAGGTAGAGCACCGGACGCGTAATTCGGAGGTCGTGGGTTCGGATCCCACCGGCGGCATGTGGTTGTTTTTTCTTCTGCTTTTCTAATCAATTAGCTTTAAGCGACAGTAATATTCTTACTTGATCAACACCACTAAAAATAAATAAATTAAAAAAAATCCCCTGTGCTCCTTGGTTTCTGTGGCTGTTGGCTTCTCTCATATTTACAACGAGCCCCTCATTCCCCTTCCCTTGTTTGCTCAATTGCTTAGCGAGGGCCTCGGTTCTGGCAGCCTTGATGTCATAGGAAGCATAAGAGGGTTCTCACACAGCTTCCACCCTCGCCGTTAGATGGCGTTCTACGTCACACCAGCGGTAACTCAGGACGTTCCACGTCCGCCGCTTACGAACGTGGGTGGCGCTGATGAACACTCTCAAGGTTAGGTTATTTGTAAACATAAATAACCCCGAAAGCAGAAGGTTTGACAGCCGTCGCCGTAGCTCAGAGGTAGAGCACCGGACGCGTAATTCGGAGGTCGTGGGTTCGGATCCCACCGGCGGCATGTGGTTGTTTTTTCTTCTGCTTTTCTAATCAATTAGCTTTAAGCGACAGTAATATTCTTACTTGATCAACACCACTAAAAAATAAATAAATTAAAAAAAATCCCCTGTGCTCCTTGGTTTCTGTGGCTGTTGGCTTCTCTCATATTTACAACGAGCCCCTCATTCCCCTTCCCTTGTTTGCTCAATTGCTTAGCGAGGGCCTCGGTTCTGGCAGCCTTGATGTCATAGGAAGCATAAGAGGGTTCTCACACAGCTTCCACCCTCGCCGTTAGATGGCGTTCTACGTCACACCAGCGGTAACTCAGGACGTTCCACGTCCGCCGCTTACGAACGTGGGTGGCGCTGATGAACACTCTCAAGGTTAGGTTATTTGTAAACATAAATAACCCCGAAAGCAGAAGGTTTGACAGCCGTCGCCGTAGCTCAGAGGTAGAGCACCGGACGCGTAATTCGGAGGTCGTGGGTTCGGATCCCACCGGCGGCATGTGGTTGTTTTTTCTTCTGCTTTTCTAATCAATTAGCTTTAAGCGACAGTAATATTCTTACTTGATCAACACCACTAAAAATAAATAAATTAAAAAAAATCCCCTGTGCTCCTTGGTTTCTATGGCTGTTGGCTTCTCTCATATTTACAACGAGCCCCTCATTCCCCTTCCCTTGTTTGCTCAATTGCTTAGCGAGGGCCTCGGTTCTGGCAGCCTTGATGTCATAGGAAGCATAAGAGGGTTCTCACACAGCTTCCACCCTCGCCGTTAGATGGCGTTCTACGTCACACCAGCGGTAACTCAGGACGTTCCACGTCCGCCGCTTACGAACGTGGGTGGCGCTGATGAACACTCTCAAGGTTAGGTTATTTGTAAACATAAATAACCCCGAAAGCAGAAGGTTTGACAGCCGTCGCCGTAGCTCAGAGGTAGAGCACCGGACGCGTAATTCGGAGGTCGTGGGTTCGGATCCCACCGGCGGCATGTGGTTGTTTTTTCTTCTGCTTTTCTAATCAATTAGCTTTAAGCGACAGTAATATTCTTACTTGATCAACACCACTAAAAAATAAATAAATTAAAAAAAATCCCCTGTGCTCCTTGGTTTCTGTGGCTGTTGGCTTCTCTCATATTTACAACGAGCCCCTCATTCCCCTTCCCTTGTTTGCTCAATTGCTTAGCGAGGGCCTCGGTTCTGGCAGCCTTGATGTCATAGGAAGCATAAGAGGGTTCTCACACAGCTTCCACCCTCGCCGTTAGATGGCGTTCTACGTCACACCAGCGGTAACTCAGGACGTTCCACGTCCGCCGCTTACGAACGTGGGTGGCGCTGATGAACACTCTCAAGGTTAGGTTATTTGTAAACATAAATAACCCCGAAAGCAGAAGGTTTGACAGCCGTCGCCGTAGCTCAGAGGTAGAGCACCGGACGCGTAATTCGGAGGTCGTGGGTTCGGATCCCACCGGCGGCATGTGGTTGTTTTTTCTTCTGCTTTTCTAATCAATTAGCTTTAAGCGACAGTAATATTCTTACTTGATCAACACCACTAAAAAATAAATAAATTAAAAAAAATCCCCTGTGCTCCTTGGTTTCTGTGGCTGTTGGCTTCTCTCATATTTACAACGAGCCCCTCATTCCCCTTCCCTTGTTTGCTCAATTGCTTAGCGAGGGCCTCGGTTCTGGCAGCCTTGATGTCATAGGAAGCATAAGAGGGTTCTCACACAGCTTCCACCCTCGCCGTTAGATGGCGTTCTACGTCACACCAGCGGTAACTCAGGACGTTCCACGTCCGCCGCTTACGAACGTGGGTGGCGCTGATGAACACTCTCAAGGTTAGGTTATTTGTAAACATAAATAACCCCGAAAGCAGAAGGTTTGACAGCCGTCGCCGTAGCTCAGAGGTAGAGCACCGGACGCGTAATTCGGAGGTCGTGGGTTCGGATCCCACCGGCGGCATGTGGTTGTTTTTTCTTCTGCTTTTCTAATCAATTAGCTTTAAGCGACAGTAATATTCTTACTTGATCAACACCACTAAAAAATAAATAAATTAAAAAAAATCCCCTGTGCTCCTTGGTTTCTGTGGCTGTTGGCTTCTCTCATATTTACAACGAGCCCCTCATTCCCCTTCCCTTGTTTGCTCAATTGCTTAGCGAGGGCCTCGGTTCTGGCAGCCTTGATGTCATAGGAAGCATAAGAGGGTTCTCACACAGCTTCCACCCTCGCCGTTAGATGGCGTTCTACGTCACACCAGCGGTAACTCAGGACGTTCCACGTCCGCCGCTTACGAACGTGGGTGGCGCTGATGAACACTCTCAAGGTTAGGTTATTTGTAAACATAAATAACCCCGAAAGCAGAAGGTTTGACAGCCGTCGCCGTAGCTCAGAGGTAGAGCACCGGACGCGTAATTCGGAGGTCGTGGGTTCGGATCCCACCGGCGGCATGTGGTTGTTTTTTCTTCTGCTTTTCTAATCAATTAGCTTTAAGCGACAGTAATATTCTTACTTGATCAACACCACTAAAAAATAAATAAATTAAAAAAAATCCCCTGTGCTCCTTAATTTCTGTGGCTGTTGGCTTCTCTCATATTTACAACGAGCCCCTCATTCCCCTTCCCTTGTTTGCTCAATTGCTTAGCGAGGGCCTCGGTTCTGGCAGCCTTGATGTCATAGGAAGCATAAGAGGGTTCTCACACAGCTTCCACCCTCGCCGTTAGATGGCGTTCTACGTCACACCAGCGGTAACTCAGGACGTTCCACGTCCGCCGCTTACGAACGTGGGTGGCGCTGATGAACACTCTCAAGGTTAGGTTATTTGTAAACATAAATAACCCCGAAAGCAGAAGGTTTGACAGCCGTCGCCGTAGCTCAGAGGTAGAGCACCGGACGCGTAATTCGGAGGTCGTGGGTTCGGATCCCACCGGCGGCATGTGGTTGTTTTTTCTTCTGCTTTTCTAATCAATTAGCTTTAAGCGACAGTAATATTCTTACTTGATCAACACCACTAAAAAATAAATAAATTAAAAAAATCCCCTGTGCTCCTTGGTTTCTGTGGCTGTTGGCTTCTCTCATATTTACAACGAGCCCCTCATTCCCCTTCCCTTGTTTGCTCAATTGCTTAGCGAGGGCCTCGGTTCTGGCAGCCTTGATGTCATAGGAAGCATAAGAGGGTTCTCACACAGCTTCCACCCTCGCCGTTAGATGGCGTTCTACGTCACACCAGCGGTAACTCAGGACGTTCCACGTCCGCCGCTTACGAACGTGGGTGGCGCTGATGAACACTCTCAAGGTTAGGTTATTTGTAAACATAAATAACCCCGAAAGCAGAAGGTTTGACAGCCGTCGCCGTAGCTCAGAGGTAGAGCACCGGACGCGTAATTCGGAGGTCGTGGGTTCGGATCCCACCGGCGGCATGTGGTTGTTTTTTCTTCTGCTTTTCTAATCAATTAGCTTTAAGCGACAGTAATATTCTTACTTGATCAACACCACTAAAAATAAATAAATTAAAAAAAATCCCCTGTGCTCCTTGGTTTCTGTGGCTGTTGGCTTCTCTCATATATATATATATATATATATATATATATATATATATATATATATACATGTCCACACACACACACACACACACACGCACACACACACACACACACTGTTGCTCGAATCCGTGTTTCATCGTCTTCGAACATACCGGCATTCAAGTGTCACTAAGTGAAGTCGTTGTTGTTCCTTCGATGTTTTAGGTGCCGAAAAATGGTCCTGATGCTGCGCTCGCTGCACAATATTCATTCCAACCAGCGACAACCTTCGCACCTTCTCAGCTTTATGGCACCTCCCGAAGCCTATTTACCGATGAAAGTCTGACGCGCCTGTTCGGCGGCACATATGCATTTAATGCTACTGTTAACACACGCCCTCAAGTGAAGAACGGTGATCGCAATCAGGTTACTAATATTAGCTAGTCAGCTACGTTTAGAAAAGCAATCACTCCTTTGTATTCTTGATTCAATGTTATACTGAATTCTCCTATATCTTATATTATCGATTCTTAAATAGTGATTATTACTAGCATATTTTGCGCAGTATTTTTTTATATTAATCACAACTGTGTGCACTTTTCCAATTCCATAGTTTTCCTCGCTGGCTCCTACTCACTTATTATCTGTCTACACCCGTGCTAAAACATTTTCCCTACTTAATGGAGCCTATGGGGTGTTTGATGATCTAAATAAAAGAATCAGTTGATCGAGCACGGGCCGCGAGCATGCAAATGAGCTGAAGTGCGCGCCACGAGAATGGGCATTGAGCGCAAAGATGCAATCAAGAGAACATGTGACCAGAAGCAATTTTTCCGCTGCCAGTCAGGTCAGGTCGTGAACTCGTACGCAGACCTCGATCCATCGTCGATGGTGCCTGGGAAACTTGCTGCCCCCGCGACCACGTCTTACTGCCTCTATCGAGAGGCCGCATTGGTTGCGGGCTCACGCCAGTTGGACTGAGTATGCGATCGGACGCGCACGTGCATCGAATCTGTGCCTATTTTAGTTTGCATGAACAGAGAGGATAATCACCGCGAGCTACCGCGTTCAAGCGGTCCACGCATCACCGACCTTCGTCTCTGCATTGTCACCACCTGCAGTAGTCAACATTCAAGCAGAAGCTAAATACGGGCAATGTCCTCAAACTGCTGTTCTATGAGATTACGGCTCTGTGCTAGTGTATGAGTTCTCATGTCAGACATCTCCTAAGGCATTCAGACTCTTTCGTCGTCCTGGCGCAGAAACCCTCGCCTCTTCTCCTAAACGCTGAGATACTCAATGAGCCCCCAATTTTTCACGGAACTGCTGTAATCCTCACAATGTTCAGTGACCAACATCTTGTGCCATGGTCAACTGCCCCGTCCCGGGATATTTCCTAATTTTGATTCCTAACCAATTTAATATCAGTGATCGCTCGTCCTGGCAACATTTCCTGCAAGCCTGTTGTGTTGTCTTCCAATGCACACACTCAGTTATCCTAGCATACCGGCAGTAGTTTCATTTTCACGTGACAAGTCGCGCTAAATACAATTGCTATAATTTCAAGCTGTCCTGTATCCATCCAAAAATTTTATCCATGCGAGCCTGAAAAAGTGTTTCTTCTCACAGAAAGATATTAAAAGTGGCTTGCCATTTCATCGGCCTTCTCTAAGGCTCCCCCGCAGTGAACGCAAGTAGCCGGTGATTTCGGACACCTCGTTAAGTGAATTTTGAAGATCGCAGCTTTCACTGTTCTGCCACAAAATTGGCAGTTTTTCATATTTTCCGTATCGGATGTCTCAGGCCTTCTTGCCTACAAATGACAGCGCCAAATTTGCGAATATTTTAAACTGCTGCAGCTTGAACCAATAAATTTAAAACAAGGCTCCCCAAGTATACATGGCTCTGCTCAAAAAGATGCACTGGTAGAAATGCATTTAACGATGACGCACGCTTCAAAAAAACAACAACAACAATGAATTCATTGTCAAATGTGCCTTAGATCTGACGAAAGTCACCATTTCTTAAATTATCCGAAATTCATTTACATTAAAAAGTTAACCAAAAACTTTTTAGGAACTTAGAAGCATGATCTACAGGATGTACCTCGATATGAAGTGAAGAGGTTTAAACAATATCCAAGTGGAGCCTAAATAAAAAGATTAGTTCTTTAATTTGATGCGTTACAGGTAGGTACAAACCAATTTGTTTGCCTTGGAGGGCAAAGAAGGGAGCTGGCCGACTCATCTGACTGTTGTGTTATGGTTTATGGGGCTTTAACGTCCCAACGCGACTCAGGGTATGAGGGCCAACGTAGTAAAGGGCTCCGGAAGTTCCGAACACCTAGGGTTATTTAAATTGCACTGACATCGCACAGTACACGGGCCTCTAGATTATCACCTCCATCGAAATTCGACTGCCGTAGCCGGATCAAACCAGCGTCTTTCGGGTCAGCAGCCGAGTGCCATAACCACTGAACCACCACGGCGGCCCATTGTTGAAGTGAGAGGTGTAATGGTGACGAGGGGTTGAAGTGATGTAGAAAATAACGTTCATCTGAAGTGACTCAGGTGAACAGCACGGGCGACTAGTTCAAATAAATTTTCAGCGCTGCTCCATCGAGCACGAATTCATCTTTTTAACTTAGTAACTCACATTAAACGGGCTAACAGTTTTTCCGAATCATATGAACTTTGTGCCAGCATTAATTGCCTCGCTTGAGTTACACTGCAAGCAATTTCTATTTCTATTCTTATATCTACCTCTAAACAAAAATATTCAGTGCAACCTCAATACCCCTTCAGTCAGGAAAAGCAGGAGGGGAGAGTGTGTATTGCACAACAATTCGACCGTTGGCCGCTATCCGCCATTTATAGTTCGGTATCTTCTCATCTGAAAGCCGTGCAATAATGCCGGAATGTGTGCAGGGAAGTTTGCCGGGATGTGTGCCAAGAAGAGTTTCGGGTCGGACTTACGCAGCCAACTGCTACCGATACACTCAAAATGGTCTTCCAGATTTGACCTAGAAAGTCTGGGCCGCCAACTCACCTGACCTGTCAGCGAGGTAATTCTCTCGGCCGGCACGAGCTGCTGACACTGGGCAACACCTAAAGTGGATTTCGCAGCGTTTTCAAGCTCGATATGAGGGTACAGTTTCATCGCAGCAGCTGATTCATTTTGAAACCTCTTGGTGTTTATAGCACTGGGACCGTCGGGATTTGGTGCTCGTTTACAAGTTGGTTGTCGCTCCTCTTGCTGTATAGTGTAAGCATTCTGAAATTGGAGAGTGTTGCATGAGAGAGAGATAGGGCGAAACATTCGGCCTCGCAAATGCTGCCCGAGTGTGCTATAATGACAAGGAGAGCTGTTGAGGCTATGGAGTACAGGATAACACCAGCGAAAGAGCCAAGTAACCCGAGACCAGGCTTGTAAATATGCGTGTTGCTAGGCGACGTCGTAAGAAAGAACAATCGCGCACTGCCTGGGCTGGAGCGCACTTTACTAAGCACATCCAGAAAGATTGGTTTGGAGTACAGTGCAGCGTGTGCGGTCGGCTGTTGTTTGCGTAGGATATCGTGCGAACGACAGGAGTTGAGCTTTACAAGAATAGTGAGATCGAAAATTAAAGAAGGAGTGAAATCATAATTCCCCGTCACAATGAAAAGGAAAGAATATCTGTAAAGGGAGTCAGCCATGTGTGCTTCGCAGGGATCAAGTATGATGTATTCAATTTCCCTTGGCATAGAGGCACATAGAGGATATAGAGGGGCCAGTGGTGACATGGGGATCTGAACGTAGGCATTCGAAAAGCAAAACAAGCGGTTCATTGAGCACATAAGTAAGGCCTATAATGTGACAAAAGTGTAACAGACTAAGTGCACAAAACAAATGGAAGTGTCACCGACTACGCCTTCACTCGGGGAGTCCACCTAAGTACCACCAAATGCTTCTACTTTAGTTTACACAAAACGCTAGTCTCTATACTGGAAACCGAACCAAAAGCAACAAGAACATTCTAGGTACAGATAAGTAACGAAAATCTGAAATCTAGAAATTACGAGGTTGTACTCAAACTTACAGTGGTGGCAACATGTGGATTTTTCTCGCAATCCTTAGACAGCCATCGGAGTGGTTTCCACCATTTTTTCTTTAAAATCTACAGCTGTTTTAGCTTTGCGTTTATGCTACAGCCTTGCATTCTACCGCGGAGTGTGCTGCGTCTGCCGTGAAAGCTTGATTATTGAGCGAATTGAAGTAATTTACCTATTTCTGTTAAACTGAATTTTGTTACCTTAAATAAATTCATTTCAAATAAAGCTTATTCTAGGGTGGGAGATAACGGGAGGCTAGGCGAGATTTCATTTACTTCCCTTACAACAACAATTCTTTTACACCTGAAAAAGCTGATTTCAATGCCGAATGGACGGCTGAATGGCGAAACTGTACCTATTGCAGATTTCGCTATTTAATGCCTAAATTTCGGTAAGAATGGCTCTAAAAAGTTTTCGCATTCATGGCAGCGCGTGCTGCTCGCTTGGCATCAAGATTAACAAAAAAAAGTTACGAAGGACACCTAAGGCTACTTACATGCTTTTTGTTTTTATTTTCTATTCATATACATTTTTTTCCCTTTCTGAGGAATCTTCTCAATAGCACACAGTCGTAAGGCAACTATATACTAGCTTCATTTTTGTTCGCCAAGAAGGAACGTGCTTTTGTAGTCTGTGGGTTGCGTGCTCATCTCGCAGTCTGAAAATGCTGGATGCAGTTCGGTGCACCTTCGAAGAAAATTTTATTTTTCTTTCTTGCCGGAGTGATGTAATCTGGGATTGAAGGGATTTACGAATTAGCAGATTTGCGGGTAATCTGGTCAACGCCGATGCCGGGTTTCGTTGGCCATGAGCCATATGACTTTCCGTTTAAAACATGGAGTTCTCTGCACGATTCAATGCCTTCTCACTCTCCGGTGTGTTCGGGGAACAAGAGTCGCGGCAGTAGGTGTGAACAACACTCTTTGCCTCGCATCAAGGCGTGTCAATGATTTAATCCTTTTATGCCGGTAGCTCCGCGATTATCTCACTGCTTAAGATGTAGTGCTGCATTTTTTATTCGAAGCATATTAACGTAGGTTTCGGGCCTTCGCGCGACGCCCGGCGGTGGCCACCATTGACCTTGAAGTGAGATCACGTGATGTGACGTCACGTGATGACGTCACACCGGCTGCAGATGGGGCCTCATATCGCGCCGTCGGACGTCGCCCGGCGGAGGCCTCCACGCTTCGGTTCGCGCCGTCGCGCGCGACGCGGCGGCGGCGCCACCATCGCTGCATCACGTGATATGTGACGTCACGCCAGGGATAAAGCGGCGCGCGCCCGCCGTCGCGTCAGTCTCTGTGCCCGCAACAGCGCCAGCGTCTTTGCGCCGGGCGTGTATGCGGTCAAGATGCCTCCAAACGCTAAGGACGTTAATAATAGGAATGCAAAACGAATCAGTGGGGAAACAGTTTAGACTTGGTGTTGTGTAGAAATGCTCAAAGACAATACAGAATAAGTGACGTGCAAACCAAGAGTCATGCATTTACGGACCATAAGAGTGTGTTTGTTGGGCTGCAAAGAATAAAGTAGGACGATTAACCTAAAACCACGTCTCCGTTACTTAGCCCCATCCACACTGAGGCAGCTGCTTAACATGCTTCGCATCCACTGGGCTTAACCTTGATAAGCCTCCATTTTTTTTAAACGATGGAAGTCAATAAAGCATAAACTAATGACATCGAAAAAGTTTTGAGACGGTGGTAAAAACTGCAAATCCTAGTGTACTGTGGAACACTGGAGCTGTCTTGCGATATTCCCTGTTCAGGTTTCTATTGAGTTGCTGGCCAAGACAGTCTTGTGCTCTGCAAGCTAACTTGGGCATTGAAGTCTTTAAAATGTATATTACATAAGTCAGAATTAGTAGCAGTCATATTAGGAGTTCGGACCCTAACGAAACTCTAACTGTTCCATTAAAGACAGTATGCAGTTGACCAGAATGCAGGTGCCTTATTTAACGCGAATGCCGTCGTCTCTTGAAAGCGCAGCAAAAAAAGGAATTCTATTGTCGCATTGCTATGAAGAACGATGTGTTATGCGTTGTTGTGTTGGGTTTACAGGTGCATCAGCATGTAAGGCTGTCATGCCCAAAGCTCAATGTGTATAATAACTGTTTCCTCTGAAATTTTGTAAACATTAGAGAAATAACAGTAACTTACAGGCTGTAAAAAGCTACTTCCGCTACCTACTGTTTCCAAAACGAATAAATTTTTAGAAATGGCTAATAGTGCCAGCATTAAAGAATGTCGGGTAACCTCAGCGACCATCCTTGGCTAGGCAATGATCTGGGGGCTCCCAATAAATCAAAGAACTGGGACATCTCTTCAGGAATGCGATTGACGATAAGGTTGTCATACAGTAAAGCGAAGCAGTAGGTCAAAATTTACAATTGCTCAAAAAGGCCTTCCTTTTTTAAAAGCAAAAAAACACCAGACATGTTAACATCGCAATAATAACCTAAGAACGGCGTTGCGTGAAAAAGAATGCACTTATCAAAAAATTAAATAAATAACTTTCTTCTCACTTCTTTTACTTTCGCGCATGAGAATCAATTGTGATTAACTGTAAGTTCATATCTAAATTTTGCACAAAGAGTTTTCTTTTGTTTTATCAGCAGTAATTTGTGTGTAAGGTGTGCGCGTCCAATGCGGAGAAGACAGAATTACTTCTATAAAACATTCCTGGTGCCTACAAGTCTTCCATTCACCCAGGACGAGCTTTGCAGAGTACAGCTTAACTTCATTGTCCCGTGCAGCCTGCAATTTTTCGCTCAGTTTATTTTGTACAAACTTCATGTAGTCTTTATGAGGTGTGTTTACTTTTTTACGTTTTAATTACGGGCACGTGCATCAGCACATGTATCAGCGTTCTCGTTCTTGCTGGTTCCCACGTGCCGATGGACCGAGCAGAACTTTATTTTACGTCCTTGTGTTTCAGCTTTGACAAAGTTATGTATTATGTCTCTTAATATAGATTGCACTACATTTCTAGGGTTGACTAAATTATTCACGCCGAGGGAGTCAGTGCAGATAATACTGTTTTAAATGTTTTCTTGCAGTTTTTTTACAGCTACAGCAATGCCGTAACGTCCTGCTGCGAGAATTGAAGCGCTTTGAGGCTGTAATTTCTCCCATATCCTTCTGTTATCGCACTACCAAAGTTACGTCCTGTTGAACCATCTACCCAAGCAGCAGTGTTAACCAGCAAAATGTGGCAATTGGATGGTTTTACACTGGTGCTTTGTAGGAGGGCCGTTGCCAGTACATTTTCATTATTGAGCCGATTACCTGTGCTGCCCATGATGTAGAAATGTGTGAACATTTTGCATTTTTCACTGAGTACAAAAATACCTTGCTGTACATATTCCTGAGGAGTTTTTATTCTTGTGAATGAGTGTCAATGTAAAATTGCGTACAAAAAGAAAAGTATACCAAGGTGGCAGTGGTTCTGGTTTCCAGGCAGCATTGGAAAGTGCTTCCAGTGAGCTCATTTCTTGCATTTTGCAGCGTGGTATGCAGAATATAAAGTTGCATATGCTGCATGCATAGCATGCTGTACGAAGCATGGTCTCCTTCACAGTTTGCGGAGGGGGGGGGGGGGGCGGCGTCACATTCTTCAGCCGGGTGATCCTTTGATGCGCAATTTGTGCAAGTTTTGGTGCCGCGGCATTTCTTGTGAGCCGTGGCCAAACTTATGAAAACTAAAACATCCAAGCGGGTTTGGTATATATATATGGCCCTACATTTATTTTTAGGTCACCCACTCTATTTTTTCAGGCAGTGTGCTGGTATTGAATGTGACTACAGTGTTTTGTGCCTTTTTCCTTGATATCCTTCCGGATCTTGCTCTTTTGAACATCTATGACGTCTTGGTTGGTGAGATTTTCGAGCATTTATTTTTAAGCGAGGAGAAAAAATTGATTCCTGGAAGTACTTCTCAGACACTGTTTAGTGATCGGTGTGAAGTGACGGAGAAAGGAATGTTCCCTTTGGACACAGTCTTTGAGAGTTTTGAATACAGCCCACCAGTGTCACGAAGTTGCCGCAGTAAGCCACCAATGGCCATTTTGGATACCTTGTTGCCAAGATCCAAGGCATCTGCCAAGCACTTTGATACAAGGAATAGGGATTTGATTCTTTCTTGTTCACCTTCCACTCAGCTATGGATGACATGAAATTACGTGCATGTTACCTTTCTTTTCTAGAAAAAGTCACCTACTTCTTTCCGGCCTCTTTTCGGAAAGCTAGCGTTTTTGGACAGGGGAAATCGTAAAAAAACTTTTTGTTCATAATGCCAGCCACGTACTCATTTTTAAGCTCGAATAGGGGACGGGACAGAAACCTGCAAACAATTCCTGGCCACCCCGGCTGTACATCCTAGCTATAACCACATATGGGGACGCTCAGTGTAGTTCACACCAGGTTAGCCCTAGCTGCCAGGACAAAAAGGAAAGAAAAACAAGAAGGGAGTAGGAGAGGAAAGTTGTGAGAAAGAAGATATCAAAGTGAAAGATGGAAAGTAGTACAAGAAAAGGCGACTGCCAGGTTCTCCCGGAAGGATCAGGCCGGAAGTGCCGTATACAGGAAGATGGGGCCAAAGTGGTGTGTACCTTCCACCGAGTGCCCTTAAAGGTCCAAACACTCGGCATTGCCTCAACCACCAGGATCACATTTTCCCGGGGCACGGCGGTGCCACACAAAGCTGAGTGTGAATGCTCGGGGTCCGTGGTGTGTCGTACAGGGAACACAAACATCTGCTTTAACAGATGCCCGCTGCGGGCCCATGGAAATCTATGCGGACTGATTCACTGTATCTACGAGAAATGAATTGATACCCTTCTCAACTTTCCAGTGACACTTACTTCTTTCCCGCATCAGGCCTATTACCTTTTGAGGACGAACATAATAAATTCTCCGCGTTACTTGTATCAGAATACTTCGCGCTTCCTAGGGAACTAGGTGCATCCCTCGTGCCATGTTCGGAATAGGTTACATTTACCAGTTTAAGAAGCAAATGTCTACTGTCATCACCATTGAAAGCGTTCTGGCACCCCTTCTTTGTTCGCAGGCTTTCTTGTGCTCCTCCCATTCACTGGATCGGACATCATTATCGCACCTGGGGCACTTTACTTCTGACTGGCATTCCATATAGTGTGTCTGCAATGAACCGTTTTGTAGCAAAATACGAAAAAACAAATCTACTGTTAAGCTTCCAAAAGTATGCGCACATAATTACTGCTTCTATTGACCAGCCGCGCGACCAGCAGTCTAGCAGACCGCGCAAAAGCACGACAGCGCGTTGTTTACAACAGCCACAAGCGCGCGATCGGCTCACGTGTTCCCTTCACCTGTGTGTAGAAGCATACAAGGTCACCTCTCGCGTTAGGAAGGAGCGGGCTCACAGGGAACGCACAGAAGAAAGTTTGCAGCGATGGCAACGTAGGCAAGTGGGCGAGCACAGAGCGAGACGAATCCACGACGGGCTTGAGGCGAAAAACGTACAGGCGCGGCCATAAGTAAACGGAGCACGCTATTGCGTTCAAAGTGCAATCACGCTTTCTCCATTGGTAATAAAGAAGCGTTGTTTGTCTACAAGAAAGCCCACCAACCTCCTCTACCAGCATGCGAGTACCACTGCTGGAAATTTCAATTAGGTGACGCGTGAAAAATATTCGAAGACAGTTGCGTGCTCCGTTTACTTTTGTCCGCGCCTGTACGTACGCCGGCCGCCGCGGTGTGCACGCCACGACGGCTCGAACGAGACCCTCCGCGCTTGTTTCATACACCACGTTTCGAAAGGAAAATGTAAGCAAATATAGTAAACATGCAGTACACCTACCGTAATCAGGCGCACTTGGTTTGAGACAGCAGCCGCTTCCATGAATCCAAGCCTCGCCGTCTTCTCACCAACGCGGAAAAACAAAATGGCGCCAGAACACGAAAAAAAACAAGGCCCGCGTACACCGACCACGCCAAGATCGCACGAGGAGCGAGGAGGCCAAAAATGCTTCGTACCCAGAGTCCGCGCGACGCCAAACGCGACCGCATCGCGATAGGTCATCGGTCGTATGACGTTTGCGAAGAAGAGCTAATCAGAAGGCCGAGAATTTTGTTTATTTTTCTGCGCTCCTCGTTGCTCTGCCCTCTCTCCCTGATTCACGCTGAAGGAACGGCCTTTTCTGAATACGCCGAGGACCCGTCAAAATTGACCAAAGGATGACCGTCAAAGTGACAGCTAGTTTTTACAGTGCAACTGTAAGAAAAGCGCATGACACTAGGACGGCTGATAAGCTCCATTTACATGAACGCGAGAGCAGCGCATCATGTCAACTTTCTCGTGAATCCCACTCATGTAAACAGGGAAAATGCGCCAGAAAAATGCACTAATCCCACAGGCAGGGCGCAGATCGGCAAGTGCAAGTCGAGTGCTGGAGTGAATAGAAACAGGTGCTCGTAGGGCGCCTAGATGTGCGTGCGCTTCTCTCCGCTCTCCCCTCCCGCACATCGAGACACCCTCGTTTCGGGGCCCCCTCTTCCGCCCTGGGCGCCTACAAAATACCCTCTCGGAAGGAATACAAAGCAGACCACGCTCAAGTTGTGACCAGCTGTCCCCCCCACCCCCTCCCCCTACTTCCGCGTGCCGTATGCTTACATGCGACCATGGCGTCTCCCCTCCGTGACGAAATTTCGGGAAAAGAAAATGCATCACCAACTAGCCCCGCCACTAGGAATTACGATGCGCTACTGTGGTATTTGTGTAACCGCGGAGCTCTTCTTAGAGAGCCTTCGTTCTCGCCCAACTAATTCTTTTTCAAGCTACAGGAGCGCTAATGCCCCAATAATCTCCATATTTCAGAAAAAAGCTTTCCAACATAGCTTCGCGACTTGAGAACGGGGATCAAGACTTTTTATTTTTGTTTATCTAACCCACCCTTTTTTCCTCGCCTAGACTGCTCTCAATGTCGTAGGCAGCGTCGCGCTGCGTACGACACGAAGTCGAGCTATTGCAGGAAGAAATAGTAGAACTGGTGAGATACTGCGAACTTCGAAATATGATAAAGTGAATGCAGGGGAAACATTCGAGGAACAGGTCCAATACTGCCAGCTTCGAAATACGGCTGAGCCAACGCAGGGAAAACGACCGAGGGACTGCTCCAATACTGCCAACTTCTAGAAATGGCTTAGCCAAGGCGGGGAAAACGCCCGAGAAACTGGTCCAATGCTGCTAACTTCTAAATATGGCTGAGCCAAGACAGGGAAAACGCCCGAGAAACTGGTCCAATACTGCCAACTTCTAAACATGGCTGAGCCAAGGCAGGGAAAACGCCCGAGATAGTGGTCCAATACTGCCAACTTTTGAAAATGGCTGAGCCAAGGCGGGGAGAACATTGGCAACGCGGGGCCTTCATAGGACCGTAGTTTGCCAACTCAATTCCTACATTGGACCAGTGCCATGTGCTGCTTGGGAATTAATCAATTACACGGTGAGTGATGGGCATTTACTCGATTCTTTCATTCATTACTTCAGTACCATGGTCTTGATTGATAAGCAACAATAGAATGTAACGTCTAGAAAGAAGGAAGCTCTTTTGGTCTTGTCTCTCTGGCGGAACTCTGGCGTAAAAGAGAACTATGAACCAACCAAAATGAATAATGAGTCACATGAGTCGTGAGGCGATGTGATAAGTGAACAAACAAGGGTCGCCGATCCAGATTCATACAGAGTCGTAATGAGAGCTTGAGCGCGTTTAAGTCAGGTGCGCAGTTGAGCAGACGTCATTTCAGAGTCGAAATAAGTTTGAATTCATTATTTAGAATGATACCGAGAACTGAGCCTACGCGTCTACTGTGTCCATCAAGCACATGAAGAACAAACAGCAAATAATGAAATAGTCATAAACACATGAGACCGATGAAAGCTAAAGTGAAGCAATGTTTTTTCAGTGGGCCTGAGTCAGTACTCATGGTTATTCTTCGGAATGGGCCATCCGCTGAACGATTGTTCTCATGTTCCATAAAAAAAATGATATGCAACCTGTTTAACCACGGTTGCAATATGGGAGGAAGCCCCTCAAGTTTTCCTAAACGACTCGCCTCAATTTCTGGCTGTGAATACCGAACCAGCACAATTGGCAACGCTATGTGCAGTGAATAAACGAATGGTAACTCACCTTTATGGTGTCTCTCAGATTCCTGACTTCCGCTTCCAATTTGCAACGATCACTCTCTTCCTTTTCACTCTGGCGGCTACGAATAGAACGCAATTAATAAAATTAGATTAGGTGAAAGGGAATCTCTTGAACGGAGAAATCATGACGTTGTCGTCATGCAATCCGCCGTTTTGACACCAGTGAAATAGCTCGTCGGTTTGCCTGTGAAGCTAGCTGCCGCACATGTCGCCAGCTCTAACTTGGCTACGCTAGGTTCGTGCACTTGATCTCACTCATTACAATACCCGGCGCTTTGGAGAACTTAAACATACTCCAGTTCATTATCTTCATTTCAGGTGGAAATTGGAGCTACACAATACGAAACCATGTCTCAGCGAATACAGACAACCATAAAGTAAGATTACGAAAGGAAATCAAGCTCCTCGGCCCTCACATTCCCATTAGGTGCTCCCTTAAAAACTAGCATTGTTACAACAAGCTTTGCTGGTTCTCACTTAGCACGAACCTCCTTATACTGTAAGCAGCTTACCGTCATTTTGTACAAAAAGTTGAAACACTTAAGGATAAACTGAGCTGTCAAAACTGCTATTCCTTTTCGTGATTAAATGTACACGGCTTAACTGTTAGTGCAAAGAATTATTCCTTAGTGAGAACCGTTTGTCGGCAGCAGAAAACGTAGATGTACTCTCCGACATCCAAAGACACCACCAGAAGAAAATGACTTCTGTGATATTGGAGGGAACCCACCCACCCTCGTCGACTGAGAGCCTGGCGCTCGTACACTTTGTACACTTTCATATCATTTCTACACATTTTCAGTTGTCGATCTCTCCGATAGAACTAACCCTTTTTGAAAGCAGCAGTCTTTGCCTCCGTACCGACAGCAACGGCGGAGTTGTCCTTGTGCCAGCTTATATGATTTTTTACGTGTTACGTACTCTCGCGGTCGTCGCTTGAAGAGGCCGCAGTTTCAAAAGTGTAGCAGTGGAAACAAGCAGGGGCTAAAAATGACGACGTTCGTCTCTCCATTCGGCTTTTTTCGAAACCAATGGCTAAACATTCAGTTCTTGAAATGTGGACAAGGCTGAATCGACGTGAGGTTAGTCTTTTCGCTAATCAATTTTTCTCTTCGAAGACTCATGGTTGTAGTTGCTCTCCAGAGGTAGAGAAATCGCTTAGAGTGTACGTTTATTCTAGGAGAAATCACAACAATACCAGCGCAGTTCCTGTTAAATCACATAACTTAATGCCTTCACTCGTATGAAGTATTTATATCAGCAAACTGAGCTCCCTCAAGAACATGTATACAAAACAGCAAGGTATTCACCTTTGTGAGTGGATTTCGTTCTGAATTTGATCCTCTGGATAGGTTTTTACATGTTTTTGATGCTCTCTTGCAGCCGCTTCTTCCCCCTTCTCGCCGCACTGCTCAACGTGCGCCTGTTTCAGCGAACAAAGATTCCAGAAATTCTGGCTCAGTACTTTTGTGACGTAGACGCGCAAATAAACTTCGAGCGGTAACTTTAGGCACAACTACACACACTCTGTGCAAGTTCATATTCAAGGAATTCAGATGTTGTTCCAGAATTAATCAATGACACGGTGAGTGATGGGCATTTACTCGATTCTTTCATTCATTACTTCAGTACCATGGTCTTGATTGATAAGCAACAATAGAATGTAACGTCTAGAAAGAAGGAAGCTCTTTTGGTCTTGTCTCTGTTGTGCAGCTTGAACAAGTCTTACCGAAACACAAGAGGAGACATGTACAAATCCAAACAAAATACGTGACATAGCACTTGACTTTTAACTGATGCATATCGTGATGCCCAGTATGCTCAAAATGCACTTTCGTAATTTTTTTTCCGAATAAACTATGAGCACTTTACTTTTTTACATATGTTCGAAGCGACCAGCACTATCATTTGACTATCACTTGTTTAATTCTGTCGAACCCTGTTCGCATGCTCGTGTTCACAAATGTATTAGCCCAAATAGTCCATATGCATCGTCACGGACAGCGGCGGTGCTTCGTGGCAAGTGGAGTGCCATTTGAAAATTTAGTAACCAACGGGGTGGTCTCAGGACTAAAGTTTTATTGCTCCCTCTGGGCCAGTTTTTTTTTTCGGAGAGTGTAGAAAATCATGGAAGCTTATTTTTTTCCAGCCAGCACGCTGGATCATATCCGGAAAAATAGAAAGGTAATCGTAAAATGTTATGTTACAAATCAGTGCTAGTAGCATTGGTTTCAATTTTTTTTTGACATGTTCACGTTTGCAATGGCCGCCTTGCCAAGGGCCGCCACGGAGGCTCAGTGGCAATGGTGCTCGGCTGCTGACCCGAAAGACGCGGGTTTGATCCCGGCCGTGGCAGTCACACTTCGATAGAGGCGAAATGCTTGAGACCCGTGTAGAGTACCAAGTCATGTGAACTGCACAATAATAACCGGCAAAGAACACGCAGCAGCCACTCCTGTTCAGCATAACTATGACAAGGAAGACACTGCTGTGCGTGACTGATAGAAAGCGACCACGGCGGAGAGACCCAGCTGCGCTCGCTGCCAAGTTGGCAACAGATCAACACTCAGACCGAACTGTACATGTTGCCAAACAACGAGTAGTGTAAAAAGCAGAACAACCACCCGGCAGACAATTTAAGCTCCAGCATTTTGGAAACAGCGTGCCGAATCCGCACGGGAGCGAGTGGCATTTGGGGAGAATAATTTCACCATGGTTTCATTGTACTGCGGTACCTACTTTCTGTGCGTCACAATCATTGCATACCAGCGGGCATGCTCTAGCGCACTACCACTCTGTCTAGTACCCAGTAAAGTTTTCTTTGTTTGCACAAAAATATCCTACTTTATCCTACCTTGTACTCTCCTTCTTCCCACAGTTCAAAGCAGATTGGACATTCTTTGAGTCCTTCGTTAGTTTCTTTTCTTTCCTTGGTTTCGTCGCTGACCGTAGCAGAGTGCGAGTGCTGAAAGTGTCCACCGCCTTCCTGGCTCTAAGGAGAACAAGAAAAAGAAGGTTAGGCGCTCTGTAAAAGCCTGACCTGCCTCTCGAAATGATAATTGTAACACATGAAATCATCGAAACACAGCTGCGTGGCGAACTCACAAATTTGTCGTTTTTCTACATGCATACGCGAATCCTGTGCCACTGACAAAAGTGAAAAGGGCAGGCATCCTCAGCTGCACTGACACCCGTGCCAAAGAAGATTGCTCACGGTAAAAACTGAATCGCGAAGGACCCTTAGCTCCCTATTGAACGTCGTGTCGAACTCCAGAAGCAAATGATTCAATTTAGGTTTAGAGGTGTTTAACGTCCAAAGCGACTCAGGCTAAGAGGGACGCCTTAGTGAAGGGCTCCGGAAATTTCCACCACCTGGGGTTCTTTAACGTGCACTGACATCGCACAGTACACGGGCCTCCAGAATTTCGCCTCCATAGAAGAGCGACCAACTGGAAAGTTCCAAACCATCACGATAAAACCTTCCTAGAACGATTGCGGACTGCGACTATAAAACATGCATTGCAAGATCTAAACTCAAGTGGCATGCCGCAAATTATGTGATAGCCATGTATGGAACATTTTCGGCATTATGACCCCAATATGTCGTCATTCTCACAGGTATAAGTGCTTAGCTTCTGTTTTTAAAGCTAATTCGCTTCTGATTAGCATCAGTCGCCGCGACTACGTGTCGAAGGCGTTCGGGTGGTGTGCGCTAATTCGCGGAATCTTCTACCAAAACAGCGGTGGGCAAATCCTGGCGGAATGATAAAGCAGCAATGTGTAGGTATATCTAACGGCTTGTTAAAGAACATCAGGTGGTGGATAATAAACCGAAGCCCTCCCCTAGGGTAGTACTTTCACTTTCACGCCAAAGAACCTCTCCTTCAGCCCTTCCTTAATTGTGCGGTTCAGGTGTTCACAATGAGGAAGGAGGAACTGCGCCTTATTTTCTTTTTATATCATTGACCACAATATGAGCGATCGTCATAACTATCGCTGAATATGGAGATGCACCCTAATTCGGTTTACAACTTGAGTAATGCTCTGATATACTGGAGTTACAAAATGCCAATGTCTGCGTATATCTTCTTCGTCAAAGCACATTTTTGATGCTAATAACTGAAAGCATGACGGGAAGACTGTGAGGGAACAAAACATGACTATAGCCAAACGGGAGAGTTGGTGGTACATATTGAAGGCAAACAGAGCAACGGCGCAGACAGAGTGGAAGGAAACAAAGGACAAGCGCTGACTCACGACTGAAATTTATTGAAGGAAAGCAGTACATTTTATAAAAAAAGTGGCCACCCTATCGGCTAGTACACAGACAAACTCCATGTTTCTACGTGGCACCGAGGTATGCACCATCACTGTCATACAATGAAATAGATGGCTTACTGTCGCATAACCTTGCTTTTTTCTTCATGTGATTTGCTTCCATAACCTCACGTGTTAATCGGCACGGGTGTTTGTAGAGGATATCACAGTAAGAGAATGAAGGAAAACAAGATTGGGAGTCTCGAACATGGTCAACTAGATTATTAGATTTGTTAGCTTCCAGATTATTTGCATGCTCTTTCAAACGTGTATTGATGCGACGTGTATTTGTCATGCGGACAAATATATATAGGGCAGACGGGGCATTGCGTCAATACACGTTTGAAAGAGCATGCAAATAATCTGCAAGCTAACAAATCTAATAATCTAGTTGACAATGTTCGAGACTGCCAATCTTGTTTTTCTTCATTGCCTTACTGCGATATTCTCTAGAAACACCCGTCCCGATTAACACGTGAGATTATGGAAGCATATCACATGAGGAAAAAAACAAAGTAATGCGTCTGTAAGCCATCTATTTCATTATATCACCGTGAGGTTGCATACCTCGATGCCACGTAGAAACATGGGTTTTGTCTGTGTTCTAGCTGATAAGTTGGCCATTTTTTCTACAAAATGTTCTCCATTCCTTGAATAAATTTAAGTTGTGAGTCAGCGCTTGTCCTCTGTTTCCTTCCACTCTGTCTGCGTCGTTCCGCTGTTGGCCTTCAAGAACATGACTGCAACGTACAGAGCACAGAAAGGCATTGAATAGCCATAATTTGTTGTAAAAATGCCGCCATTGAGTGTTTGACAGCGATGGAAAGGGCCTGAAATTGCGTTTTTGAACAACAATGCGATTCTGTGAAACGTGGCTATTATGCTGTTCACCTCTTTACTTTTCACGCTATATATCGCAGCTGTTCGGTATTTTTTGTATGTTTTTTGGAGCAAATAAGTTTGATATTTCTAAGTTACTGACCTCAATTAAATGCATTTCTACAGGAAACAATGCATGCGTGACGTCATCAACTACCCACCCATTGGTAATCGCTGCTCGCTTGCTGAACGAAATAATTTCCACCTAAACACCCTTATTCAATACACAGCATGATAAGGGTTGTTTACAGTGTCAGTTTAACCATTCGGCACCTGCGTGACCGCTTTGGTGGTAATGTTTGGGATGGCAGAGGTCTGTCTCACTCTTAAAATTTATTCCTGTGCTCATTTCTGATATTTAAATTCATTGGCATAATACCGTAAAACCACACATTGCAATGATCTGTTGGATACTTCCGCAAATATATGGGCTTGCTGTTTAGTGATCTCTATCAATGGCTGACAGATACCTTGTTTGCTATTATCGGTATTTTCCACCTCTTTCGTATGCTGTGCAGCCGTTAAAAATAGTTTTAATAAAATCTTCTGATAAAATTTTCTTCAATCCGCAGTAGATACACCGGCAAAAGTTTTGCATGTGAAAGCATGTTTGTTGCTGCTTCTTGGTTTGAAAATGGCGAATTGCCGCAAAGCGTGTTATAACGTTAAAGCTACAGTAATGTTTATCGCTTGTTTTTCACGAACTAAACCTGATTTGCGCTAACCTTATTCTTTGTCTTTGCTACAAAGTCACAGTAAAGCAGTGCCTACAGTTTACAGTTACGCAACGAATATCTATCTTATCAATGATATTTCTTTCCTAGCCAAAGTTTAGGTTCGGATCGGGCTGGAGTGCCTTTGTTTAGACCCACAATCGCTCGATCTAGCCTTATATAGAGCGTTACTCGCCCTAAAACGCATGAAAACATGAAGCAACGATGAATATGGTAGCCGCGATAGCCATATTTCTGTGTCTTCTTTCCTGCGACTTTAATCAACTTGCCTGTGTACTTTTATTCATTTAGCTCATTATTGTCGTTCTGTTGTGTCTTGAAGAAAGGAGAACTAAGGATAATGATTTCTTCAAATGTAGATGCAATAGGTTCAACGCAATCTCAGCCATCAAATGATATGATTAGCAAAGAACGCAATTTTTGTAGATTAGATTCCGAGTGCAAGGTGAGATCCGCACCTATATTACGCATTTTTTTCCTAAAGTTCAATGTCTTACTTCTTGGTGGGCGTTCTATGAAAACTGGCAGGTTTGACAAAGTCCTGCACATACAACTTTCATCAGCGATTTAGCATTCCAGGTTCAATTTATTTGTTCAAGTGCGCGATGGAAAACCCATTTGAATTTATTTCTGCCCTTTGTGTTCCAAATTGATCACCTGTTTCTTCACGAATCCCATTTGGGCCACGTCCTCCAATGCAGAGTGCTTCTCATGAATGTGTGCCTGTAAAAGTAATTTTCAGAGCAACAGGTTTATGTATGATACGGTATAAATCCACTGCGTGCTCTAAAATCATATCAAGTGTTCCAGTTTTTTTCTCACATGATAAATCGTACAATGGTGAGAAATGCATTGAGGATTGGCTTCCTTTAATTTCTCGGGCTTCACTATGTGCGGCTGCGCTTTAGGTTTTGTAAACTAACCTGTCAACAACCCAACATGCACGGAACTATGTCCTCGTCGTGTGCTAAGGTTCACAAAGAAGGCATCATGCTCAATAACCAGTATTGGAAAGAGCCGCGTCACTAGTAATTTGCCATTTTACTCCAGACATGGCAGCTGCGCGAAACACACACGCAAACAAGACAGGGTACGGGATGAGCACAAACTTACAACTGATTTTATTCAGCGGACACTGCACATATTTAAAGGAAAAAGAATGCACATCGAGAATGCGCAGCGAAAGGCTAGAGCATGTGACAATTTATAGAACCAGGCCAGAACTTACATTGTCTTATCGAGGAAGGCTACCTCACTATTAAACAGTGTAACTGAAGAATCACTGATACATGCATCTCCTCTTATCTTTATAAAACAGACTTCCATAACTTCACGTGCGATTTAATCGCGTCTCTTGTCCAGAATCCTAATCTCATTCAGCCCTGGCCGACAGTCACTGCAGGACAGGCACTGCTTAGCCAAATTAGATCCCTCCCCCTTTGTAAGCGATAAACCATGTTCCCGTGCACGATCGTTCAAGCAGCGTCCAGTCTGGCCTACATGCGTTTTTCCACAAGTAAGTGGCATTTCGTAGAACACTCTCACGGCGCATCCCGCAGAGCGCCTAGCGTGCTTCTTGTCACAACCACTTTTTTTTGTGCCTTGATTAGTGATGCGGCAATAAAATAAAACTAGTGAGTCAGCAATAAAATTCCAATACGGAAAAGTGTCAGGCAGGGAGACACGATCTCGCCAATGCTCTTCACTGCCTGCTTACAGGAGGTATTCCGGGGACTGGAATGGGAAGAGTTGGGGAGAAGAGTTAATGGAGAATACCTGAGTAATTTGCGATTCGCTGATGACATTGCCTTGCTAAGCCACTCACGACAAGATCTGCAAAGCATGATCAACCAGCTAGACAGGCAGAGTAGAACGGTGGGGCTAAGAATTAACATGCAGAAAACCAAAGTAATGTTCAATAGCCTTGCAAGGGAACAGCAGTTCGCAATTGGTAGCGAGGTGCTGGAAGTAGTTAGAGAATATTGTCACGGCTTGACGTACAGGCCGGCGGCGAGAACGGGTGAAGACAGAGAGCACAGAACAAAACAGGCAGGTCCACCAGCAGCAACGTCGTCGTCGGCGCGCCGCAATCGCTACTCGTCTTTTTCTTCCACTCGCGACACTACCTCCCCCTATAAAGAAGCATCGTCCCGATGCTAGCACGGAAGCAAGAGCACAGGAAGGAAAACCACACACGCGCCCAGCAACTCCTGCTGGCCAGTGTAAAAGGGAGTGGTAAAATCAGTTCGGGTCCAGGCGATCATCGCGCGTAATACGGTTTAAGCCGCACTACGTGCACTATTTCAGGGCGGGGTGAACGACGTGATGACGGTCGGGTTCCTTCGGGCAGCACCTCGTAATTAAGTTCACCGAGGCGGCGAACAACTGTATACGGGCCGAAGTAGCGCTTCATGAGTTTTTCGGAGAGACCTCGACGGCGCACCGGTGTCCACACCCAGACCTTGTCTCCAGGGTAAAAATGGATGTCGCGTCGACGGAGATTGTACCGACGAGCGTCGGCATGTTGTTGATGTTGGGTACGGAGTCTGGCGAGTTGCCGAGCTTCTTCTGCGCGCTCGCAGACTAGTCGGGCATCATCGGAAATTATTGGAAAAAGAGGTAATTATGGCTTGTCAAGAGCCACGCGGTTCTTTTTATCCTGAGTATACCGTTTGGCGAGTTGGGACGCATCAAATTGTGTGGAGAAGATTCGCTCATGGTTACGACGCTGTAGACCTTTGCGGGCCGCTTCATCTTCTTTCTGGTTGGCCAGGAAGCCGCAGTGAGCAGGAATTCATTAAAAATTATACAGTGACCTTCTGCAACAGCAAAGTTGTGCAGGTATTCAATGTCATGAGAAATTTGCTAGTTATTTGTCCTCTCCAGTATTTTGTACAATGTTTGTAGCGCTCTTTGCGAGACCGTAAATATTACCCAGCGGCTAGGGCTGCGGCGCAAGGTATAGGCGACGGCTCTTTTTTATTCCGTATAGCTCTGCTGCACTGAAGGATGTCCTACGCTGTAGTCGCCATAAAAGCATTTGACCTGATGAGGGCACATAAGCGCCGCATGATGAGAAGTCGTGAGAAGTTGAGCCATCAGTGAAGATGTGTGTGTCTTGAAAATACTGCTCAGCTAAGTAGTTCAGAGCAGCTTTTCTTGCTGTTCTTAGCAGTGACACTCGTTATGAACTGCTTGATTATAGATGTGAGGGTGCCCAAGGAGGAAAAGTTGCAGCCAGTAGTTTGTGACAGACTGATGGCAGGAAGGTGTATAGCCTAGGGACGCGCGCTGGGCCGGTGTCTTGGCCACACCCCCGCAGTGGGTATGCGCCATGTTTATTTGAGGACAACTAAACGACCAGCTGGGACCAATCTTGGGTTAGGGTGCACGTAATAAAGCCCCTTTCTAGCAGTCGAAGACCGAGAGCAGTCTTTGGGTGCCAGCTCTTAGCCCATCCAAAACATTTCGGACCGAAACCCGGGAATGAATCTTTTACCATCCTAGGGCTCTGAGCGTAGCTTCTTCATATGGAGGCTGAAATCCAAGCGCACAACTCGACGGGTGCAGAACACCCGACATATCAACGAAGAAGTGCTCTTCTGACCTCCGAAACCCCAACCCTTAGCGATTCTTCCCAAAAACAATTCTGCCCAAAAAGCCAGAAGGGTTTAGCTTACGTGAATATCTAACATTGCCAGCCCCCATGTTGGCCGGCTAACTTACAAGCCGCACCCACTACTCTCCTGGGATGAACTTCAGATCTTTCTCTCTGAGCCGCAGGTGGGTTGGAGATACTGCTGAAATTATGGTTCAAGTAGCAAGCGGCATTGGCTTAAGATTTTTATCATTATCTAAATGGAGGTAGGTCAGGGCAGTTTCAGCTTGAGGCGGAAGTGGTTTCATTTTTTTCCTAACTTTTTTAGTTCCGCATCTGCTATATCTATTGCACTGTCGCAAGGAGACTTAAGTGCCACGTCGCTGCGGTTTAAGTCAGGTGAGCGGTTGAGCAGACGTGAGTTCAGACTCGAAATATGTTCGACTTTATGATTCAAAACCATACCGAGATTACCCTGTCCATCGAGACGCGTGAAAAACAAAGGCCAATTAATCGAGTAGTCATAAACAATATTGACCGAAAAAAGCTCAGGAGAAGTAAAGTTTTATCACTGGGCCTGAATCAGTACCCTTGGTTACCCCCAGAAATGAGCAATCCGCTGAATGAGTGTTCTCATCTTCCCTCAGAAGAAATAAAAAGAAATATATAGATCCTGGCTAACGACGATAGCAAAGGGGATTTTTCAGACTGAGAACGTACTACCCATCCTTATTCGCGACTTTCAGCTTCCGGATTCAGCGGGAGATGCGCCTGAAGTTTGCCTTAGCGACTCAACTCAATTTCTTGCTGTGAATGCAGAAGCAGCACAAGTGGCAACGCTGTACG